>NC_042961.1:30295810-30595810 GCF_901001165.1 Salmo trutta
CCACCTCGGTGTTGCCAGCATCAGCAGCCAGGTGTAGAGGTGTGACATTGTACATGTCTCCATCACACCACCTGAACATTCCCGTCTCCCACAGGTACTGCATTGCAACACTGGGAGACACAACGCAGGGTAAGTGTGTGTTTGTGTGTATGCGTGTGTGTGTGCGCATGACATATGTCATGTCTTGACATCATATGTCACTGATGCACAACACACATTGTGGCAAGAAAAAGTATGTGAACCCTTTGAAATGACCTGTACTTCTGCATAAATTGGTCATAAAATTTGATCGGATCTTCATCTAAGGTCACAACAATAGACAAACACAGTCTGCTTAAACTAATAACTCAAACAATAATACATTTCATATCTTTATTGAACACACTGTGTAAACATTCACAGTGCAGAGTGGAAAAAGTATGTAAACCCTTGGACTTAACTGGTTGACCCTCCTTTGGCAGCAATAACCTCAACCAAACATTCTGTAGTTGCGGATCAGACCTGCACAATGGTCAGGAGGAATTTTGGACCATTCCTCTCTACAAAACTGTTTCAGTTCAGCAATATTCTTGGGATGTCTGGTGTGAACTGCTCTCGAGGTCATGCCACAGCATCTCAATCGGGTTGAGGTCAAGACTCTGACTGGGCCACTCCAGAAGGAGTATTTTCTTCTGTTGAAGCCATTCCGTTGTTGATTTACTTGTGTGTTTTGGGTCGTTGTCCTGTTGCATCACCCAACTTCTGTTGAGCTTCAATTGGTGGACTGATAGCCTTACATTCTCCTGCAAAATGTCTTGATAAACTTGGGAATTCATTTTTCCATCAACAATAGTAAGCTGTCCAGGCCCTGAGACAGCAAAGCAGCTCCAAACCATGATACTCCCTTCACCATACTTTACAGTTGGGATGAGGTTTTGTTGTTGGTGTGCTGGGCCTTTTTTTCCCCACCACACATAGGATTGTGTGTTCCTTCCAAACAACTCAACTTAAGTTCCATCTGTCCATATAATATTTTGCCTGTAGCACTGTGGAACATCCAGATGCTCTTTTGCTAACTTCAGATGTGCAGCAATGGATTTTTTTGGACAGCAGTGGCTTTTTCTGTGGTGTCCTCCCATGAACACCATTCTTGTTTAGTGTTTTACGTATCATATACTCGTAAACAGATGTTAGCATGTTCCAGAGATTTCTGTAAATCTTTAGCTGACACTCTAGGATTCTTAACCTCATTGAGCATTCTGTGCTGTGCTCTTGCAGTCATCTTTGCAGGACGGCCACTCCTAGGGAGAGTAGCAACAGTGCTGAACTTTCTCCATTTATAGACAATGTGTCTTACCGTGGACTGATGAACATCAAGGCTTTTAGAGATACTTTTGTAACCCTTTCCAGCTTTATGCAAGTCAACATTTCTTAACCTCGGGTCTTCTGAGATCTCTTTCATTCGAGGCATGGTTCACATCAGGCAAAGCTTCTTGTGAAGAGCAAACTCAAATTTTGTGAAGGGCAGGGCAGCTCTAACCAACATCTCCGATCTTGTCTCATTGATTGGACACATTAGCTGACTCCAATTAGGTTTTGGAGAAGTCATTAGCCTAGGGGTTCACATACTTCTTCCAACCTACACTGTGAATGTTTAAATTATGTATTCCAACATAGACAAGAAAAATACTATAATTTGTGTGTTATTAAGTTTACGATTAGTTTAAGCAGACTGTTTGTCTGTTGCGATTTAGATGAAGATCAGATCTAATTTTATGACCAATTTATGTAGAAATCCAGATAATTTCAAAGGGTTCACATACAGTTGAAGTCAGATGTTTACATACACTTAGGTTGGAGTTGTTAAAACTCGTTTTTTAACCACTCCACAAATGTCTGGTTAACAAACTATAGTTTCGGCAAGTCTGTTAGGACATCTACTGTGTGCATGACAAGTAATTTTTCAACAGTTGTTAACAGAAAGATTTTTTCACTTATAATTCACTGTATCACAATTCCAGTGGGTCAGAAGTTAATATACACTAAGTTGACTGTGCCTTTAAACAGCTTGGAAAATTCCAGAAAATTGTCATGGCTTTAGAAGCTTCTGATAGGCTAGTTGATATCATTTGAGTCAATTGGAGGTGTACCTGTGGATGTATTTCAAGGCCTACCTTCAAACTCAGTGCCTCTTTGCTTGACATCAAGTGAAAATCAAAAGAAAATCAGCCAAGACCTCAGAAAAAGAATTGTAAACCTCCACAAGTCTGGTTCATCCTTGGGAGCAATTTCCAAACACCTGAAGGTACCACATTCATCTGTACAAACAATAGTACGCAAGTATAAACACCATGGGACCACGCAGTTGTCATACTGCTCAGGAAGGAGACGTGATGAACATACATTTGCACTTTTCGCACCAAAGTATCCCAGAACAGCAGCAAAGGACCTTGTGAAGATGCTGGAGGAAACAGGTACAAAAGTATCTACAGTGGGGGAAAAAAGTATTTGATCCCCTGCAGATTTTGTATGTTTGCCCACTGACAAAGAAAGGATCAGTCTATAATTTTAATGGTAGGTTTATTTGAACAGTGAGAGACAGAATAACAACAAAAATATTCAGAAAAAGGCATGTCAAAAATGTTATAAATTGATTTGCATTTTAATGAGGGAAATAAGTATTTGACCCCCTCTCAATCAGAAAGATTTCTGGCTCCCAGGTGTCTTTTATACAGGTAACGAGCTGAGATTAGGAGCACACTCTTAAAGGGAGTGCTCCTAACCACAGTTTGTTACCTGTAAAAAAGACACCTGTCCACAGAAGCAATCAATCAGATTCCAAACTCTCCACCATGGCCAAGACCAAAGAGCTCTCCAAGGATCTCAGGGACAAGATTGTAGACCTACACAAGGCCGGAATGGGCTACAAGACCATCGCCAAGCAGCTTGGTGAGAAGGTGACAACATTTGGTGCGATTATTCGCAAATGGAAGAAACACAAAAGAACTGGCAATATCCCTCGGCCTGGGGCTCCATGCAAGATCTCACCTCGTGGAGTTGCAATGATCATGAGAACGGTGAAGAATCAGCCCAGAACTACACGGGAGGATCTTGTCAATGATCTCAAGGCAGCTGGGACCATAGTCACCAAGAAAACAATTGGTAACACACTACGCCGTGAAGGACTGAAATCCTGCAGCGCCCGCAAGGTCCCCCTGCTCAAGAATACATATACAGGCCCGTCTGAAGTCTGCCAATGAACATCTGAATGACTCAGAGGACAACTGGTGAAAGTGTTGTGGTCAGATGAGACCAAAATGGAGCTCTTTGACATCAACTCGCCGTGTTTGGAGGAAGAGGAATGCTTCCTATGACCCCAAGAACACCATCTCCACTGTCAAACATGGAGGTGGAAACATTATGCTTTGGGGGTGTTTTTCTGCTAAGGGGACAGGACAACTTCACCGCATCAAAGGGACGATGGACGGGGCCATGTACCGTCAAATCTTGGGTGAGAACCTCCTTCCCTCAGCCAGGGCATTGAAAATGGGTCGTGGATGGGTATTCCAGCATGACAATGACCCAAAACACACGGCCAAGGCAACAAAGGAGTGGTTCAAGAAGAAGCACATTAAGGTCCTGGAGTGGCCTAGCCAGTCTCCAGACCTTAATCCCATAGAAAATCTGTGGAGGGAGCTGAAGGTTCGAGTTTCCAAACATCAGCCTCGAAACCTAAATGACTTGGAGAAGATCTGCAAAGAGTGGGACAAAATCCCTCCTGAGATGTGTGCAAACCTGGTGGCCAACTATAAGAAATGTCTGACCTCTGTGATTGCCAACAAGGGTTTTGCCACGAAGCACTAAGTCATGTTTTGCAGAGGGGTCAAATACTTATTTCCCTCATTAAAATGCAAATCATTTTATAACATTTTTGACATGCGTTTTTCAGTATTTTTGTTGGTATTCTGTCTCTCACAGTTCAAATAAACCTACTATTAAAATTATAGACTGATCATTTCTTTGTAAGTGGGCAAACGTACAAAATCAGCAGGGGATCAAATACTTTTTTCCCCCACTGTATATCCACATAACATGAAAGGCCGCTCAGCAAGGAAGAAGCCACTGCTCCAAAGCCACCATAAAAAAAGCCAGACTACTGTTTGCAACTGCACATGGGGACAAAGATTGTACTTTTTGGAGAAATGTCCACTGGTCTGATGAAACAAAAATAGAACAATTTGGCCATAATGACCATCGTTATGTTTGGAGGAAAAAGGGGGAGGCTTGCAAGCCGAAGAACACCATCCCAACCGTGAAGCACGGGGGTGGCAGCATCATGTTGTGGGGGTGCTTTGCTGCAGGAAGGACTGGTGCACTTATGCCAAAATAGATGGCATCATGAGGGAGGAAAATTACGTGGATATATTGAAGCAACATCTCAAGACACCAGTCAGGAAGTTAAAGCTTGGTCGTAAATGGGTCTTCCAAATGGACAATGACCCCAAGCATTCTTCCAAAGTTGTGGCAAAATGGCTTAAGGACAACAAAGTCAAGGTATTGAGTGGCCATTACAAAGCCCCTCAATCCTATAGAAAATGTGTGGGCAGAACTGAAAAAGCGTGTGTGAGCAAGGAGGCCCACAAACCTGACTCAGTTACACAAGCTCTGTCAGGAGGAATGGGCCAAAATTCACCCAACTTATTGTGGGAAGCTTGTGGAAGGCTACCCGCAACGTTTTACCCAAGTTAAACAATTTAAAGTCAATGCTACCAAATACTAATTGAGTGTACGTAAACTTCTGACCCACTGGGAATGTGATCAAAGAAATAAAAGCTGAAATAAATCATTCTTTCAACTATTATTCTGACATTTCACATTCTTAAAATAAAGTGGTGATCCTAACTGACCTAAGACAGGGATTTTTTTTTAAAACTGAGTTAATGTATTTGGCTAAGGTGTATGTAAACATCCGACTTCAACTATGTGTGTGCGCGCGTGTGTGTGCGTACACATATATACAGTTGAAGTTGGAAGTTTACATTTGAAGGTAGGCCTTGAAATACATCCACATGTACACCTCCAATTGACCCAAATGATGTCAATAAGCCTATCAGAAGCTTCTAAAGCCATGACATAATTTTCTGGAATTTTCCAAGTTGTTTAAAGGCACAGTCAACTTACCGTAAATTCCGGACTATAAGCCACAACTTTTTTCCCACGCTTTGAACTTTGTGGCTTAAACAATGACGCAGCTAATATATGGATTTTTCCCGCTTTCAAATTTGTGGGTCCTGACAGCGTGGAGCATTGTCAAAAAATCCACTATAATCATCGGGTTTCGAAAGGCTGGACTGCTGCGTGTTGAAGAGGGCTCAGCAGGGGATTTGCCTCCGGATGAAAGTGACGAGAGCGACAATGAAAACGATCCAATATCGGATGAAGCAATTCTGAGGCTATTCAACTCCGACACCGAAGGAGATGGTTTCAGTGCACAGGAGGAGGAAGATAGTGACCAATGACTTTCTTGGTAGGCTACTGTTTACTGCTAATTTTGTATTTTTTGTTACAAGCCGTGTTTCGTTAAAGCCTATTTATTTTTGTTACAAGCTGTGTTTCGTTAAAGCCTGTGTAAATTTAATTTGTTTCAATGTACCGGTAGGCACCTGCGGCTTATAGACATGTGCGGCTTATTTATGTTCAAAATATATATATATATTTTTTTTTATTCAGTGGGTGCGGCTTATATTCAGGTGCGCTTAATAGTCCGGAAATTACGGTAGTGTATGTAAACTTCTGACCCACTGGAATTGTGATACAGTGAATTATAAGTGAAATAATCTGTCTGTAAACAATTATTGGAAAAATTACTTGTCATGCACACAGTAGATGTTGAAAAACGAGTTTTAATGACTCCAACCTAAGTGTATGTAAACTTCCGACTTCAACTGTACATACATACATACATACATACATTACATACATACTACCGTTCAAAAGTTTGGGTTATTGTAGCTGGAAACGGTAGATTTTTTTATGGAATACCTACATAGGCGTACAAAGTAGAGGTCGACCGATTTTATGATTTTTCAACGCTGATACCGATTTATCGGAGGACCAAAAAAAGCCTATACCGATTAAATCAGCCAATTTTATATATATTTTTAATAATGACAATTACAACAATACTGAATGAACAATAAACACTTATTTTGACTTAATATATTACATAAAATCTATTTAGTCTCAAATAATGAAACGTTCAATTTGGTTTAAATAATGCCAAAAACACAGTGTTGGAGAAGAAAGTAAAAGTGCAATATGTGCCATGTAAAAAAGCTAAAGAGTAAAGTTCCTTGCTCAGAACATATGAAAGTTGGTGGTTCCTTTTAACATTAGTCTTCAATATTCCCAGTTAAGAAGTTTTAGGTTGTAGTTATTATGACTCTCTCTCTCTCTCTCTCTCTCTCTCTCTCTCTCTATATACCATTTTTTATTTCATATAACTTCCACTATTGGATGTTCTTATAGGCACTTTAGTATTGCCAGCCTAATCTCGGGAGTTGATAGGTTTGAAGTCATTGCTAAGACCTGCTCGCAAACACAGTAAAGTGCTGTTTGAATGAATACTTACGAGCCTGCTGCTGCTTACCACCGCTCAGTCAGACTGCTCTAACAAATATCAAATCATAGAGTTAATTATAATAAACACACAGAAATACGAGCCTTTGGTCATTAATATGGTCAAGTCCGGAAACTATCATTTCGAAAACAAAACAGTGAAATACGGAACCATTCCATATTTTATCGAACGGGTGGAAACCCGAAGTCTAAATATTGCTGTTACATTGCACAACCTTCAATGTTATGTCATGTCATAATTATGTAAAATTCTTTAGGATGAAATGGTCTTCACACAGTTCGCAACGTGCCAGGCGGCCCAAACTGCCTCATATAGCCTGACTCTGCTTGCACTGAACGCAAGAGAAGTGACAATTTCCCTTGTTAGTATTGCCTGCTAACATGCATTTATTTTAACTAAATATGCAGGTTTAAAAAGATATACTTTATGTATTGATTTTAAGAAAGGCATTGATGTTCATGGTTAGGTACATTTGTGCAACAATTGTTCTTTTTTCGCAAATGCGAAATCATCACCTGTTTGGCGAAGTTGAAGTAGGCTGTGATTCGATGGTAAATTAGTTAACTAATCACTAGTTAACTTGTGATTGTGAAGATTGATTGTTTTTTATAAGATAAGTTTAATGCCAGCTAGCAACTTACCTTGGCTCCTTGCAGCCACAAGGTCCTTTTGATGCTGCACTCGCGTAACAGGTAGTCAGCCTGCCACGCAGTCTCCTCATGGATTGCAATGTAATCGCTGTCCAAAAAGGCTGATTACCGATTATGAAAACTTGAAAATTGGCCATGCCGATTAAATCGGTCAACCTCTAGTACAGAGGCCCATTATCAGCAACCATCACTCCTGTGTTCCAATGGCACATTGTGTTAGCTGATCCAAGTTATCATTTTAAAAGGCTAATTGATCATTAGAAAACCCTTTTGCAATCATGTTAGCACAGCTGAAAACTGTTGTACTGATTAAAGAAGGAATAAAACTGGCCTTCTTTAGACTAGTTGAGTATCTGGAGCATCAGCATTTGTGGGTTCGATTACAGGCGCAAAATGGCCAGAAACAAAGACCTTTCTTCTCAAATTCATCAGTCTATTCTTGTTCTGAGAAATAAAGGCTATTCCATGTGACAAATTTCCAAGAAACGGAAGATCTCATTCAACGCTGTGTACTACTCCCTTCACAGAACAGCGCAAACTGGCTCTAACCATAATAGAAAGAAGAGTGTGAGGCCCCGGTGCACAACTGAGCAAGAGGACAAGTACATTAGTGTCTAGTTTGAGAAACAGACGCCTCACAACTCCAACTGGCAGCTTCATTAAATAGTACACGCAAAACACCAGTCTCAGCGTCAACAGTGAAGAGGCGACTCCGGGATGCTAACCTTCTAGGGCAGAGTTGCAAAGAAAAAGCCATATCTCTGTCCAGTGTCTGTTCTTTTGCCCATCTTAATGGCTTTTTCTTTGCAACTCTGCCAAGAAAGCCAGCATCCCGGAGTCACCTCTTTACTGTTGACGTTGAGACTGGTGTTTTGCGGGTACTATTTAATGAAGTTGCCAGTTGAGGACTTGTGAGGTAGAGCCGGCTCGGAAATCATAAGAGCCAAATCTTAAGATATGATAAAATTAAGATATGAATAATCAAAAAGATTTAAATGAATAGAATTAACTAATTCAAAGAGCGAAAAAAGAAATAAAATAATATAGGCCTAAATGCTCAAGCGCACAAATTCGTTCTGAAAGATCTGCAGATCTTCTGAGCTGGTGGAAGAACAAGGCCTCTAGTAAGCCGTGGGTAGACAAAGTCATGACAGGGAGACTGCTTAGTGGCCACATCCGCATTAGCCCCTCAAGTGAAGTAGCTTGCATTTCTGAATGCAAATCTCTCATAAAAAGCAAATGGTCAGCATTGCTGTGTGCTGCTGGTTATAACATGGCAATAAAGAAGAGAGGGACCAGTTTAATGTTTTAAGTGAGATGCTGCAGTTTTGCACATTATTTATTTTTCTTTGATATGGTGCAATATTCTATTATGTTTTTCAGATTGTATTCATTTTGAATTGTTACATTTATATGCACTTTGTTTATATACATTCAAAAAGTTATACTTTAAATGCACATGTGTAATAGCATCCTTTTTTACATTTATTTCAATTTGTGGGATGCTGCAGTTTTGCAAATTGTTATTTATTTTTCTTTATGGTGCAATACTCTTATGCTGTTCAGATTGTATTCGTACTTTGTTTATATACATTAAAAAGTAATACTTTAAATGCAAACGTTTAATAGCATTCTTTATCATAACAAACCAATGCATTTTTAAATACATTGTGGTTAAGGTAGAGTATGATTTTCATTAAATAATTTCATTAGAATTGTTTTAACAATCATAGTCAAACTATCTCAAACTGTTTGACTTGAAAAAATACAAAACATATTTTTTTAGAGCCATTCTGGAGCCAAAAGAGCCGGCTCTTTTTGGTGAGCTGAGCCGAACGAGCCGGCCCATCACTATTGTGAGGCGTCTAGTGTCTAGTTTGAGAAACAATTTACTTGTCCTATTGCTCAGTTGTGCACAGGGGCCTCCCACTCCTCTTTCTATTTTGGTTAGGGCCAGTTTGTGCTCTTCTGTGAACGGAGTAGTACACTGCGTTGTACGAGATCTTCAGTTTCTTGGCAATTTCTCGCATGGAACAGCCTTTATTTCTCAGAACAAAAATAGACTGACAAGTTTCAGAAGAAAGGGCTATGTAGATATTCCATAAAAAATCTGCCGTTTCCAGCTACAATACATTTACAACATTAACAATGTCTACACTGTATTTCTGATCAATTTGATGTTATTTTAATGGACAAAAATGTGCTTTTCTTTAAAAAACAAGAACATTTCTCAGTGACCCCAAACTTTTTAACAGTAGTATGTACGTACATACATACATACATACATACATACATACATACATACATACATACATACATACATAGCAAAAAAGGAAATGTCCCTTTTTCAGGACCTTGTCTTTCAAAGATAATTCGGAAAAATCTAAATAACTTCACAGATCTAAAGGGTTTAAACACTGTTTCCCATGCTTGTTCAATGAACCATAAACAATTAATGAACATGCACCTGTGGAACGGTCGTTAAGACACTAACAGCTTACAGCTGGTAGGCAATTAAGGTCACAGTTATGAAAACTTAGGACACTAAAGAGGCCTTTCTACTGACTCTGAAAAACACCAAAAGAAAGATGGCCAGGGACCCTGCTCATCTGCGTGAACGTGCCTTAGGCATGCTGCAAGGAGGCATGAGGACTGCAGATGTGGCCAGGGCAATAAATTGCAATATCCGTACTGTGAGACGCCTAAGACAGCACTACAGGGAGGCAGGACGTACAGCTGATCGTCCTCGCAGTGGCAGACCACGTGTAACAACACCTGCACAGGATCGGTACATCCGAACATCACACCTGCGGGACAGGTACAGAATGGCAACAACATCTGCCGAGTTACACCAGGAACGCACAATCCCTCCATCAGCGCTCAGACTGTCCGCAATAGGCTGAGAGAGGCTGGACTGAGGGCTTATAGGCCTGTTTTAAGGCAGGTCCTCACCAGACATCACCGGCAACAACGTCGCCTATGGGCACAAACCCACTGTCGCTGGACCAGACAGGACTGGCAAAAGTGCTCTTCACTGACGAGTCGCGGTTTTGTCTCACCAGGGGTGATGGTCGGATTCGCGTTTATCGTCGGAGGAATGAGCGTTACACCGAGGCCTGTAATCTGAAGCGGGATTGATTTGGAAGTGGAGGGTCCATTATGGTCAGGGGTGGTGTGTCACAGCATCATCGGACTGAGCTTGTTGTCATTGCAGGCAATCTCAACGCTGTGCGTTACAAGGAAGACATCCTCCTCCCTCATGTGGTACTCTTCCTGCAGGCTCATCCTGACATGTCCCTCCAGCATGACAATGAGCCATACTGCTCGTTCTGTGCGTGATTTCCTGCAAGACAGGAATGTCAGTGTTCTGCCATGGCCAGCGAAGAGCCCGGATCTCAATCCCATTGAGCACGTCTGGGACCTGTTGGAGCGGAGAGTGAGGGCTAGGGTCATTACCCCCAGAATTGTCCGGGAACTTGCAGGTGCCTTGGTGGAAGAGTGGGGTAACATCTCACAGCAAGAACTGCCAAATCTGGTCCAGTCCATGAGGTGGAGATGCACTGCAGTACTTAATGCAGCTGGTGGCCACACCAGGTAGTGACTGTTACTTTTGATTTTGACCCCCCTTTGTTCAGGGACACATTATTCCATTTCTGTTAGTCACATGTCTATGGAACTTGTTCAGTTTATGTCTCAGTTGTTGAATCTTAACATGTGTGAATATTTGTATGAACATGATAAGTTTGCTGAAAATAAACACAGTTAACACAGTGAGAGGACGTTTCTTTTTTTTGCTGAGATAGATAGATAGATAGATATATATACACACACACACACGTGTGTGTGTGTGTGTAATATTATGTAGGTGTGTGTGTGTGTGTGTGTGTGTGTGTGTGTCCTTACATGTTGCCTCCAGACACTCCATGGTGTAGGGCGGTTTTTCCCTGATGGTCTACCATGCGTAGATCAGCTCCATGCTGCATAATCTGGTGCATCACATATACATTACCATGCCTGGAGAGACAGACATTACCGTCAATAATAATTACTAGCATTAATAGTACAATTAATTATTTACTAGTGCTAGGAACACAAGCTTTTCGCTACACCCGCTAAATATGTGTATGCGACCAATAAAATTTGATTTGCACTTGTTCACTCCCCCTCAAGGATTTCAAGGCATTGGACTGATGTAAGCACAGGCTGGAGGGAGGTTCCACCATATTTCTTCCACCAGTCCATTCCTTTTACATCCATGAGGGGGAGTGTACGAGTACACATTTCAAGGAGAAGAGGGAGAGACAGGGGCATTTCTAGATGCTCCAGGGGCCCAACACTCTTCCACTAGTCCCTTTCCATAGATCTAATATGACTGGATAGGGGGACCTATTCAATCCATTAAAATCTGCAGATACTGATGTGGTAGGAGACAGGTAGTGTTACCGACCTGCAGGCTAAATGGAAGGCCGTCATTCCTGCATCACAGGTCAGGTTGGGGTCAGCTCCATTGCTTAGCAACAGGTTAACTATCGAACGGTTACCTTGGAGGGCCGCAAAGTGGAGAGGGGTGAAACCACCCCAACCTACACACAGACGCAAATACAGACCGACACACAAAGATGATTAGGGTGCTATAACTATAAATGATCATTTATTTTATTACTTACAGACAGTCACTTCCAACCTAACCACCTAAAGAGCAGTAGGCCTACTATTGTCTCTATACCAGTCTTTTTATCTGCTGTGACTTCCTGCCATACTGTCACAGGAGTTGTCTGAAAGGATAGACTAACTACTCATCTCAGATCACTGATAAAACAGACAAGGTCCCTCAACATGACAAAATCCCAACAGGAGACATCAGCAGTCAGCTTTCAGCAGTCAGCTTTCAGCAGTCATCTAAGAACAGTGAGTGGTGATGCATTCTGGAACTGTGATGGAACGCTGGACCTTAAATTTTGTATGATTTTTAACTAGGCGGAATATGGAATAAGATGGTAAGATTGGTTATAACACATATCTCTCTCTCTCTCATATATATATATATCTGCTGCCTGTAACAAAGCAATTTGCTCATGCATGTTTGATGCTGCAAAGCGATAGCTGTGTGAAAAAGACTTCTGGAAAAGCTCTGACAACAATCATCTCAGTATGATCACCTCTGACATGCTTATTATTCAGCATTTACTTACAGAAGTTAAGAACATATTCCCTAGAATAACAGTATGATCATTTAGGCACACTACCCGGACGTGCCCTTAGAATAGGCTACCGTATGGTTAGCCCAAAGTCGGTTTCCTCCTCAACTCAAGAAGGCGGAAGAAAATGAAAAGAAATATGCATACTCTCTTTATGAAACACCATTTTCCACCACCATGCTAGAGTGGCTATTGCTAGTCCCGGATGTCGCGTACTGCGTTAATCCAAGTACCGCGTTAAGCCAATCAGATTGCAGCAGTCTGTATTTTCACCCCTGGCCTGATAGTTCGAAAATGAAAAACAGCCCAAGACCATTATTCCTCCTCCACCAAACTTTACAGTTGGCACTATGCATTGGGGCAGGTGGCGTTTTCCCGGTATCCATCAAACCCAGATTTGTCCGTCGGACTGCCAGATGCTGAAGCGTGATTCATCACTCAGAACGCGTTTCCACTGCTCCAGAGTCCAATGGCAGCGAGCTTTACGCCACTCCAGCCGACACTTGGCATTGTGCATGGTGATCTTAGGCTTGTCTGCGGCTGCTCGGCCATGAAAACCCATTTCATGAAGGTCCCGACAAACAGTTCTTGTGCTGACATTGCTTCTAGAGGCAGTTTGGAACTCGGTAGTGAGTGTTGCAACCGAGGACACATGCTTCAGCACTCTGCGCTTCCGTTCTGTGAGCTTGTGTGGCCTACTGAGCTTGTGTAGCGAATTGTGTGTGTTCCGACCGTGCAGTAATATCTAACAAGTAATCCAACAATTTCACAACAACTACCTTATATACACACACACACACACACACACACAAGTGTAAAGGAATTAATAAGAATATGTACATATAAATATGGATGAGCGATGGCCGTGCAGCATAGGCAAGATGCAGTAGATGGTATAGAGTACAGTATATAGATATGAGATGAGTAGTGCATGTATACATTATATAAAGTGGCATTGTTTAAAGTGACTAGTGATACATTTATTACATCCAATTTTTTATTATTAAAGTGGCTAGAGATTTGAGTCAGTATGTTGACAGCAGCCACTCAATGTTAGTGATGGCTGTTTAACAGTCGAATGGCCTTGAGATAGCTGTTTTTCAGTCTCTCGGTCCCAGCTTTGATGCACCTGTACTAACCTTGCCTTCTGGATGATAGCGGGGCGAACAGGCAGTGGCTCGGGTGGTTGTTGTCCTTAATGATCTTTTTGGCCTTCCTGTGACATCGGGTGATGTAGGTATCCTGGAGGGCAGGTAGTTTGCCCCCGGTGATGAGTTGTGCAGACCTCACTACCCTCTGGAGAGCCTTACGGTTGTGGGCAGTTTCTGTACCATGCGGCGATACAGCCCAACAGGATGCTCTCAGGATGCCAAATTCCTTCAGCCTCCTGAGGTTGAAGAGGCGCTATTGTGCCTTCTTCACCACACTGTCTGTGTGGGTGGACCATTTCAGTTTGTCCATGATGTGTACGCTGAGGAACTTATAACCTTCCACCTTCTCCACTACTGTCTCGTCGATGTGGATAGGCGGGTGCTCCCTCTGCTGTTTCCTGAAGTCCATGATCATCTCCTTTGTTTTGTTGACGTTGAGTGTGAGGTTATTTTCCTGACACTGGACTCCAAGGGCCCTCGCCTCCTCCCTGTAGGCCATCTCGTCGTTGTAGGTAATCAAGCCTACCACTGTAGTGTCGTCTGCAAACTTGATGATTGAGTTGGAGGCGTGCATGGCCACGCAGTCATGGGTGAACAGGGAGTACAGGAGAGGGCTGAGAACGCACCCTTGTGGGGCCCCAGTGTTGAAGATCAGCGGGGTGGAGATGTTGTTTCCTACCCTCACCACCTGGGGGCGGCCCGTCAAAGTCCAGGACCCAGTTGCACAGGGCGGGGTCGATACCCAAGGTCTTGACTGATTTATTTTGATTTTCTCATGATGTCAAGCAAAGAGGCACCGAGTTTGAACGTAGGCCTTGAAATACATCCACAGGTACACCTGCAATTGACTCAAATGATGTCAATTAGCCTATCAGAAGCTCTAAATCCATGACATAATTTTCAGGAATTTTCCAAGCTGTTTAAAGTCAACTTAGTGTATGTAAACATCTGACCCACTGGAATTGTGATACAATGAATTATAAGTGAAATAATCTGTCTGTAAACAATTGTTGGAAAAATTACTTGTGTCATGCACAAAGTAGATGTCCTAACCGACTTGCCAAAACTATAGTTTGTTAACAAGACATTTGGGGAGTGGTTGAAAAACGTATTTTAATGACTCCAACCTAAGTGTATGTAAACTTCTGACTTCAACTGTATAAACTCAGCAAAAAAAGAAACGTCCTCTCACTGTCAACTGCCTTCCCTGTAGCTCAGTTGGTAGAGCATGGTGTTTGCAACGCCAGGGTTGTGGGTTCAATTCCCACGGGGGGCCAGCACAGAAAAAAAAAATTATGAAATGTATGCATTCACTACTGTAAGTCGCTCTGGATAAGAGCGTCTGCTAAATGACTAAAATGTAAATGTAAAATGTTTATTTTCAGCAAACTTAACATGTGTAAGTATTTGTATGAACATAAGATTCAACAACTGAGACATAAACTGAACAAGTTCCACAGACATGTGACTAACAGAAATTGAATAATGTGTCCCTGAACAAAGGGGGGGGGGGTCAAAATCAAAAGTAACAGTCACTACCTGGTGTGGCCACCAGCTGCATTAAGTACTGCAGTGCATCTCCTCCTCATGGACTGCACCAGATTTATAACATTTTTGACATGCGTTTTTCTGGATTTTTGTTGTTGTTATTCTGTCTCTCACTGTTCAAATAAACCTACCATTAAAATTATAGACTGATCATTTCTTTGTCAGTGGGCAAATGTACAAAATCAGCAGGGGATTAAATACTTTTTCCCCCTCACTGTACAGTGCAGTTATCTTATTCTAACATTTACTGAAAAACAAAATCCTGATCAATCTACACACAATACCCCATAATGATAAAGTGAAAACAGGTTTAGAATTTTTTGCTAATTTATTAAAAATAAAAAACATACCATATTTAAATAAGTAGTCAGACCCTTTGCTATGAGACTCTAAATTGAGTTCAGATGCATCCTGTTTCCATTGATCATCCTTGAGTCCACCTGTGGTAAAAATTGATTGGACATGATTTGGAAAGGCACACACCTGTCTACATAAGGTCCCACAGTTGACAGTGCATGTCAGAGCAAAAACCAAGCCACGGGGTCGAAGGAATTGTCCCTAGAGTTCCGAGACAGGATTGTTTCGAGGCAAAGATCTGGGGATGGGTACCAAAACAGTTCTGCAGCTTTGAAGGTCCCCAAGAACACAGTGGCCTCCATCATTCTTAAATGGAAGAAGTTTGGAAACACCAAGACTCTTCATAGAGCTAGCCGCCTGGCCAAACTGAGCAATCGGGGGAGAAGGGCCTTGGTCAGGGAGGTGACCAAGAACCCTATGGTCACTCTGACAGAGCTCCAGAGTTCTTCTGTGGAGATGGGAGAACCTTCCAGAAGGACAACCATCTCTGCAGCACTTCACCAAATCAGGCCTGTATGGTAGAGTGGCAAAATGGAAGCCACTCCTCAGTAAAAGGCACATGACAGCCCGCTTGGAGTTTGCCCAAAGGCACCTAAAGGACTCAGACCATGAGAAACAAGATTCTCATCTGATGAAACCAAGATTGGCCTGAATACCAAGTGTCACGTCTGTAGGAAACCTGGAACCATCCCAATGGTGAAGCATGGTGGTGGCAACGTCTCTGGAGAGACCTCAAAATAGTTGTGCAGCAACACCACACATCCAACCTGACAGAGCTTGAGAGGATCTGCAGAGAAGAATGGGAGAAACTTCCCAAATACAAGTGTGCCAAGCTTGTAGCATCATACCCAAGAAGACTCAAGGCTGTAATCACTGCCAAAGGTGCTTCAAAGTACTGAGTAAAGAGTCCGAATACTTACGTAAATGTAATATTTCAGTTTAAGTGTTTTTATTTATTTTGCTAAAGTTTCTAAATGTTATTATGGGGTATAGTGTCGATTGATGAGGGGGAAAAAACTATTTAATAACAAAATGTAGAAAAAGTCAAGGGGTCTGAAAACTTTCCAAATACACTATATAGTCTAATGAGTGTGCATAGGGTCAGTACAAGAGTCAGTGCAGATAGTTTGGGTACCATTAATTGCCTATTTAGAAGCCTTCTTTTTTATATATATATATGTTTTTATTTAACCTTTAACTAGGCAAGTCAATTAAGAACAAATTCTTATTTACAATGAAGGGGATGGGGGCTGGGATTAAACATTTAAATGTAGGACAAAACACAGATCACGACAAATGACACCACAAATCGACGTAAAGGGAGACCTAAGACAACAGCACAGCATGGCTTGGGCGTAGAAGCTTGTTTCTCAGAGCTTGTTGATCCGAGAGCTGATGCTCCGATACCGTTTGCCAGACGGTACCAAAGTGAAAAGTCTATGGCTTGGGTGGCTGGAGTCTTTTACAATGTTTCGGACTTACTCTGTTTTAGTAGCAAAACGGTACTGTTTGGGCTAATGATTACACCCCAGGGTTGAAAAAAAAAACTGACCGCTGCAACCTGATTGAAAGAACAGTATGCGACATCCGGGACAAGCATTAGCCACTCTAGCATGGTGTTTCATAAATAAAGTATGCGTATTTTCCCTGTTTTTTTCTCGCCATTAAATCGAGTTAAAGAGGAAATCGACGCCTTTGCAGCCTGAATGGACAATGTTATGTACGAACCGGTCTACGGGGATACATATACTTTTATAGCCGTCTGTGCACGAAAAGGGTTGGGTTTGTTAAAATTGTCTCCGACGCGACAATATCTAGCTACCAGGCCTGTCCTGAGAACAGTCTTGGTTTCCACAAATGCTCTTCTGCAATATGGTAGGCTTTAGGATTTAAAAAAATCGAAAATAACATTCATTCCCCAAATGTGTGCACAAGAAATTGCTGGCTAATGCATACTACAAAAATGCATAGGCAGGCCTATAAACGTACCTTTCTCTTTGAGGATAGATCGATCATGTTGAATGAAATGTGCACACTGATCAATGTTCCCTCGTTGGATACAGTCAAAAATGTCCCCGTCGATCGGAAGCATAATGCGAATACTGTGACGCCTGACTATCACTCTGTCAATGTAAACAACATATCTTTACAGAGACGATACATTGTAACAACAATCATACGTTCATTTAGTAAAGACCCTTGTCTATCAAGGATTTTTATTTTTTTTGTCTTTAAACTGTCTGCAGTCACGCATGCTACGTTAGGTTAGACTGCAGTTGGCAGGACAGACCCCGCCTAGCGCATCTGATTAGATATAGACACACGTGACCCGGTTCTGAGTTTTCCTCATCACTTGTGTTCCTAGAATATTTTATTTTAAAAGCAACGACCATTAATGTTAATTTGAGAGACTCTGATGTTGTTTTATTTTGATCCAAATGATATGGACCCTGATTTAACTTTCATTGTTTATTTGTTTATCTTTCATGGAAGATTATTTATTCATAAAATGAAGTGGGCAGAGAACAAACCCCTCTTCACATTATTTAAGATAGAATTTAAATATTATTTTGAAATGATCGGTAAATGTAAAAACAAAAAAGCAATACGCACCATAAAAGTATTTAACAAATTGAAAATTAATCTTGATAGGAACACAAGTTAAAAATATATATATATATTATGAATACAACAAATACAAAAAACAGTACATAAACCTAACAGTAGTTGTGCAGCAACTACTGTTAGGTTTATGTACTGTTTTTTGTATTTGTTGTATTCATAATATATATATATATATATTTAACTTGTGTTCCTAGAAATAAAACCATGCAGTGCTGGCTGCAACCTGGTCGCA
Organism: Salmo trutta; assembly: GCF_901001165.1. Classification (NCBI taxonomy): domain Eukaryota; kingdom Metazoa; phylum Chordata; class Actinopteri; order Salmoniformes; family Salmonidae; genus Salmo; species Salmo trutta. The sequence continues at coordinate 30,314,191 of NC_042961.1, forward strand.
GAGCATTTAGTATTATTCTGTATGTGAACCCGAGACTCTCCATCTAGTATGATATGTTACGTTTCGTATGGTATTAATTTGTGGATGTCCATCATCTATTACTTACTATGTTATGAATTACAATTTGTATGATATGTTATGAATTTGCTAAAGCTACAAATGTTACAATTTTGCTAAACATATGACATTTTACTAATTCCAGTTTGTTGTGGCTAACGTTAGCTAGGTGTCTAGATGGCTTACGCTGACGTTGGCTAGCTGGCTAACATTAACTAGGCTAGGTGTTAGGATTAAGGGTTAAGGTTAGGGGAAGGGTTAGCTAAAAGGGAAAAGGTTAGGGGAAGGGTTAGCTAACATGCTATGTAGTTGTAAAGTAGTTGAAAAGTTGCTAATTAGCTAAATGCTGAAGTTGTCCATGAGATTCGAATATGCAACCTTTGATTGCTAGACGTAACCTTCTGTCATATTTAACCATATCAATCATAACATATCAATCATACAATTTTTACAGTCCCGGATTTACTTTTACTGTTACGTCTAGTCTATGAGACCAGGCTGCGTATATGGATTTGTTGATTTATATCAGAGAAACTGAAAATCTCAACAATAAATCTCTTCCATTGAAAGACGTATTTAAAATGAATGTTGCTGGCTGTGGCTGCTAAGGTTGCCTGTCGGATAAGTGCCTATGTTTAGCCAACACTATGTTTAGCTAACTTTACAAAGTTTCTACCGTAGCTCGCAAAGTAAACATTATCAGCCAACAGTACATTGGCAAATGCGCCCTTTGCTGCTTGACAGGCAGAGCCCACAAAGTATGGGAAATTAACCTAAACCATTCATACTTGTCAGGTATAGTTCACTTTTATTTTATATCCCTCAAATATCAAATTAATGGAGGCCAATATTGAGAAATATCGTGAGGCTACCCTCACAAAATTTTCCATAAGCACAAAAAGCTTTTTTCTCTGAAATGTTTACATCCCTGTTAGTGCGCAATTTATCCTTTGTCAGGATAATCCATCCACCTGACAGGTGTGGCATATCAAGAAGCTTATTAAACAGCATGATCATTGCACAGATGCACCTTGTGCCGGGAACAATAAAAGGCTACTCTAAAATGTGCAGTTTTGTCACACAACACAATGCAACAGATGTCTGAAGTTTTGAGGGAGCATGCAATTGACATGTTGACTGCAGGAATGCCCACCAGAGCTGTTGCCAGAGATTTTATGTTCATTTCTCTACCATAAGCCGCCTTCAACGTCGTTTTAGAGAATTTGCCAGTACGTCCAACCGGCCTCACAGCCCTTTGTGTGGAAAAACTCATTCTGATTGTCTGAGCCTGGCTCCCAAGGGGGTGGCGTATGCCCTCCCAAGCCCACCCATGGCTGTGCCCCAGCCCATTCATATGAAATCTAAAGATTAGGGCCTAATTAATATATTTAAATTTACTGATTTCTTCATATGCACTGTAACTCAGCAAAATCTTTGCAATTGTTTCATGTTGTGTTTATATTTTTGTTCAGTATGGTTGTCAATTGTTTTAGCGTGTTTTAGCGGAGCTGGGGGTCTACTTGCCCCTAGGTTCAAAACCAGTTGAACATTCCAACCCATATGGACAATGCTTTAGAGCTGCCTAAAAAAGAACACAAGAATTGGGTTTCATTGAAATGATAAACTCTGAAGAAATACAGTATGTTGGTAATGTTTAATAATAACCACTTGTTGAATTTACTGTTAAAAAAGTCAGTGGCTAAAAGTAGGGGATGTGAAATACATAGTTCATGGGAATTTCACTGGACAGTTTGAACGAAAGATAGAATGTATAGGCCTAAGGCCTATTATTTTATGATAGTCCAGGGTTGTAATTCTCATCAGTACCTGCTGCTCATTTGTAGTTTACACACCACAAGATGGTGCTATCTACAAGGACTAGTGGCAGGCTTCTCACACAGCACTACTACAGTGAGAGCCATGTACTTCTTCACCCATTGAAAAAACTACAGCATTACACAAAGTGATTGCCTTTGATGTACAGTTATTTATGATCTATTTTATAGTCCCTAGAGTGTATATTAAGTGAGAATAAACTATCAGTACTATAAAGTAATGATTAATATGGACATATTTCCATACCTTGCGGTGTATAGGGAAGTGCAATATCACAGAAAATATTGTTGTTGATGTTTGGCAACACTTTTTCCCTGCTATTATCATCATCAAGATTACTAACATGACAGGCCTATAACAAGCCAAACAGGTCTCAATGTAGAGTGTAGGACCAGAAGGAAAAAGGAACAGCAGGAGGCTCCCACGGGATGAAGGAGGAAGATGGTGGAAACTAATGGTGGGTTGGGTGAAGACGAGAGTACAGAGAGTGAGAGAGAGAGGGCTACAGTTGTGAAAAATAAAGGAACAAAATAAGTTAAGTTGTGATGTAAACTAACAAATCCCTAGATTCGTTTATAGTCGGAGTGAGGGTTTTGAATCAATGTTGCCTGGAGGATTCGTTCGAAGTCACGAGGAGTATCATGGAAGTGTTGGGTAAGGTGACGTCGGTGAGAGTAACAAGACCTGTTCTTACTCAGATGTTTTGTGTGTTCCGCGGAACAGAAGAAGTGTGTTTTTGTGACGTGGGGCCCAGGTACAGAGAATGGACCAGACGAGGAATCAGTGGTTCAGGATAAACATAAATACTTTACTGAAAATAAGGTAAAAGAAGGATCACAGTAATACTGAAAAACCAACAAGGACTCGAAAACCTACTCCGGTGACAAACACACAGAGCAACCAAAATCACGCTTCTGCAAACATGGACAGAAAACACAGCTCTTTTAAAAGGGATAATGAATGATAAGCAACACCTGAGTAACAAAGAAAGTCTCTAGGGCTGTCTCTGCCACCCTCTGGTGCCTGGAAGAACCATGACAGCTTTTTGCCCCAAAAAGATTTTTGAATGGAATGTTTTGTGTATGGATTTCCAAAGCAGGGCGCCTGTCAAGGGGGTTATTTATGGGGTTGCGCAGGAATTATATCTGGACATCAGATACAATATGCCACATCCACCTTATCAAGATACATTTTTTTCCATAAGAGATAAAACAATGCTCTATAAACAACCTGGTTACAATACATTTGCATGGTGAACATTGCATTTCAATAACACATTTACATTTCCTCAATCAGCCTCTGAGGTGCCTTTAATTCTCTACCTGACTGTCCTGTTTCAACAGGCTGCCCTGGTGTTGTCTGACACAGGAGTGTCTGGGCTGGACATTGTCTGACTTGTAATTTCACTCTCTTGCCTGTCTGTTTGCTCACACTCAGGTACATGTACTGTAGCAAGTGTCTCCTATTTCTCCTGTGTGTAACTCCCTTTTCTCTCTGTTTGTTAAGAATGGCCTTGTCATCCTTTTCTGTTTCTAGTAGTACTGGCAACCTAGTATTGAGTTTCCTGTTGAACAACAGCTCTCTAGGAGAGTAGCCCGGTAGATTAACAAAGCTAGATATGGATCAGTCTTTGAGTCAAGAGCTTTCTTAAGCAGTAGTTTCACTATTCTGACATCTTTCTCGACTAATCCATTAGACTATGAGTACAGTAGGTTCGATCTGACATACTTGAACCCCTACAGTTTAGCAAAATCACTGAAAGCCGAGCAGCTGAACTGTGTAGCGTTGTCCGTACGGACTACCCCTGCGACCCCATGTCCGAGCAAAGAATGACAATGTGAGTTATCACCTGACTAGCAGTAGTGTCCTTCAGTAAGGGTAGGCAACAACACATTTGCCACACTCATCCTCCACACGGGGGCCCCTCAGTGGTGCATGCTTAGTGCCCTCCTGTACTCCCTGTTCACCCATGACCGCGTGGCCAAGCACAACTCCAACACCATCATTAAATTTGCCGACGACACAACGGTGGTAGGCTTGATCACCGACAACGAAGAGACAGCCTATAGGGAGGAGGTCTGAGACCTGGTAGTGTGGTGCCAGGATAACAACCTCTCCCTCAACGTGATCAAGACAAAAGAGATGATCGTGGACTACAGGAAAAGGAGGGCCGAGCATTCCCCCATTCTGATCGATGGGGCTGTAGTGGAGCAAGTTGAGAGCTTTAAGTTCCTTGGTGTTCACATCACCAACGAACTATCATGGTCCAAACACACCAAGACAGTCCTGAAGAGGGCATGACAACACCTTTTCCCCCTCAGGAAACTGAAAAGATTTGGCATGGGTCCTCAGATCCTCAAAAAGTTATACAGCTGCACCATCAAGAGCATCCTGACTGGTTGCATCACCACTTGGTATTGCAACTGTTTGGCCTCCGACGCAAGGCGCTACAGAGGGTAGTGCATATGGCCCGGTACATCACTGGGGCCAAGCTTCCTGCCATCCAGGACTTCTATATCAGGCGGTGTCAGAAGAAGGCCCAGAAAATTATCAAAGACCCAGCCACCCTTGTCATAGACTGTTCTCTCTGCTACCGCATGGCAAGCGGTACCGGAGCGCCAAGTCTTGGTCCAAAAGACTTCTTAACAGCTTCTACCCCCAAGCCATAAGACTGCTTAACAGCTAATCAAATGGCTACCTGGACTATTTGCATTGACCCCCACACCCCTTTTTTTACACGGCTGCTACTCGCTGTTTATTATCTATGCATAGTCACTTTAACCCTACCTACATGTGCATATTACCTCAATTACCTCGGCTGACCTGTACCCCCACACATTGACTCTGTACCAGGACCCCCTGTATATAGCCTTGTTATTGTTATTTTATTGTTGCTCTTTTATTTTTTTACTTTAGTGTATTTAGTAAATATTTTCTTAACTCTTATTTTTCTTAAAACTACAATGTTGGTTAAGGGCTTGTAAGTAAGCATTTCACGATAAGGTCTACACCTGTTGTATTTGGCGCATGTGAGAAATAAAACTTGTCTTGTACTCACCTTGTCTAGACTGATCTGCCAAAACCCTGAAAAGGTGTCTAGCTTTAAGAAGTATTTAGCCCATGCTATGTCCCCAAATATCACCCCCCTGGTAGGCAGCTGAAAGTGTTCTCTTTTAATTTTAACATACTTGTTCTCTTTTGGATCCATACACAGTCTGAGAGAGCCGCCTTTCTTCTCAACTATTACTAGTGAGTGGACCCATTCAGGGTATCTAAGGACTCTAGCTTCAGTAGCTCTGCTTTTAGCTTGTCTCTTAGGGATAATGGTACCTTTCTAGGTGCATGGATCACTGGTCTATTTGGCTGCTGTAACTTGATTTCGTGCTGCACCTTGAGTTTTCCTATTCCCTCAAACCTCAGCATATGCATTCTCAAAATTTGTAATTTGACAATTCACTGTAAGTACTCGATTCACTAGATCCAGTGAGTTACATGACTTTAACCCAATGATGAGTGGTTTGTCACTCTTTAATATGGCAAAATAAACCTTTTGATGTTTACCATCTACCTCCAGCACCAATTGAAGTTGCAATCACTTCACCACTGTAAGATTGAAGTCTCTAGACTTTTTTGTGTGTGGGGGGGGGGGGGGGGGGCAAAACATTTTAGTGGCTCCCCTCTTGACGGTGAAGAGAAAAATGCAATTCTCCACATTCTGCCATGGGGCGGTGAGAACTTTGCAATTTTATAACAAATTTCCTGCAATTCTACACATTTTGTCCTGATGGGTTCCCCAACTAGTTTTCAGAGCAATTTTTTTACGATTTTTTATTGTTAGACATAAAAGATTGTAAAAACACTAGCAAAAAGTGATTTTAAATTTCGAAATCGTTTCAAAAGTTTTCCTACACATTATAGAAATCTCTATGCGATCATACACAAATGTATGCATGGTTTGAAATGATTATGTTTTAGTCAAATTGCAGTCTACAAATTACACTGTCTTTGTCCCATGTTTTACGAGCTGAAATAAAAGATCCCCGAAATTTTCCATATGCAAAAAAGCTTATTTCTCTCATATTTTGGGCACAAATTTGTTATGTCAAGATATTCCATCCACTTGACAGGCGTGGCATATCAAGAAGCTGATTAAACAGCATGATCATTACACAGGTACACCTTGTGCCGGGGACAATAAAACACCACTCTAAAACGTGCAGTTTTGTCACACAAAACAATGCCACAGATGTCTCAAGTAAAAACAGGTGGCACCTAGTTTTTACAGAGCGTGCAATTGGCATGCTGACTGCAGGAAGATCAACCAGAATTGTTGCCAAAGGTACATGTTCATTTCTCTACCAATGTCATTTTAGAGAATTTGGCAGTATGTCCAACCTGCCTCACAACCGCAGATCATGTGTAACCACGCCAGCCCAGGGCCTCCACATCCGGCTTCTTCACCTCTGGGATCATTTGAGTCCAGCCACCAGGACAGGGTTTGCACAACCAAAGAATTTCCACACAAACTGTCAGAAACCGTCTCAGGGACGTTCATCTGCGTGCTCGTCATCCTCACCAGGGTCTTGACCTGACTGTGGTTTGGCGATCATACCCGACTTCAGTGGTCAAATGCTTACCTTCGATAGCCACTGGCACGCTGGAAAAGTGTCCTCTTCACGGATTCATCCCTGATTCAACTGTACGGGGCAGATGGCAGACAGTGTGTGTGGCGTCGTGTGGGTGATATCACACCCTGACCTTGGAGATCCTTTATTCTCTATTTTGGTTAGGTCGGGGTGTGACTAGGGTGGGCATTCTAGTTTCTTTATTTCTAGGTTGGCTTGGTATGGTTCCCAATCAGAGGCAGCTGTCTATCGTTGTCTCTGATTGGGGATCATATTTGGGCAGCTTTTTCCCACCTGTTGGTTGTGGGATCTTGCTTGTGTATAGTTGCCTTGAGCACTGCTTAGCTTCACGTTCTTTATTGTTTTTTTTTGTTGACGGTTCACGTAATAAAGATGATGAACCCAAACCACGCTGCATTTTGGTCCGATTCTTACAACCACGTCCGTGACAGGTGAGCGGTTTTCTGATGTCAATGTTGTTAACAGAGTGCCCCATGGTGGCAGTGAGGTTATGGTATGGGCAGGCATAAGAAAATAAGAATTGTTTCTTTAAACCTCTTCGGGATAGGGGGCAGTATTTTCACAGCCAGATGAAAAACGTACCCAAATTAAACAGCCTGCTTCTCGGGCCCAGAAACTAAGATATGCATATTTTTAGTAGATTTGGATAGAAAACACTCTGAAGTTTCTAAAACTGTTTGAATGATGTCTGTGAGTATAACATAACTCATATGGCAGGCAAAAACCTGAGAACAATCCAACCAGGAAGTGGGAAATCTGAGGATTGTAGTTTTTCAAACCATTGTCTATTGAATTTGTAGTCTTTACGGGGTCATGTTGCACTTCCTAAGGCTTCCACTAGCTGTCAACAGTCTTTAGAACCTTGTTTGAGGATTCTATGGTGAATTTGAAGGGGATAACAGCTCAAGGAAGTAGGTGTCCCATTATAAGGCATGGGTTCAGTCACGCGCATCGCCTTGGGAGCGAGCTGAGTTCATATTCACTTCTAAAGAGAACGGATTTGTCCGGTTGGAATTTTATTGAAGATATATCTTAAAAACAACTTAAAGATTGATTCTATACATCGTTTGACATATTTCTACAAACTGTAGTATAACTGTTTTGACTTTTCGTCTGGACTAAGTAAGCACGCTCGTTGTGGATTTGGATAGTGAACCTAATGCGCAAACAAAATGGATGTATTTGGACATAAAGATAATCTTTATCGAACATTTATTGTGGAGCTTGGATTCCTGGGAGTGCATTCTGATGAAGATAATCAAAGGTAAGTGAATATTTATAATGTAATTTCTTAGTTTTATTGACTCCAAGATGGCGGGTTTCTGTTTGCTAGTTGTTGGTGTCTTCTGGGCTGTACTCAGATTATTGCAAATTGTGCTTTCGCCGTGAATCTTTTTTGAAATCTGACAAAGCGGTTGCATTTAGGAGAGGTGTATCTATAATTCTGTGCATAACACTTGTATACTCATCAAAGTTTATGATGAGTATTTCTGTAATATGTGTGCTCATTGTGCTCATTCCGGTAGGTTTGGAGGGAAAACATTTCTGAACATTACGCGCCAATGTAAAATGCTGTTTTTGGATATAAATATGAACTTGATCGAACAAAACATACATGTGTTGTGTAACATGATGTCCTATGAGTGTCATCTGATGAAGATCGTCAAAGGTTAGTGCTTAACTGACTTGCCTGTTAAATTAAGGTACAATTAAAAGAGCTACGGACAACGAACACAATTGCTATTTAACAATGGCCATTTTAATGCACAGAGATACCGTGATGAGATCCTGAGGCCCATTGTCAAGCCATTCATCTGCCGCCATCACCTCATGTTTCAGCATGGTAATACATGGCCCCATGTCGCAAGGATCTGTACACAATTCCTGGAAGGTGAAAATGTCTCAGTTCTTCCATGGCCCGCATACTCACTAGACATGTCATCCATTGAGCATGTTTGGGATGCTCTGGATCAACGTGTACGGCATCAAATTACAGTTCCCGCCAATATCCAGCAACTTCGCACAGCCATTGAAGAGGATTGGGACAACATTCCACAGGCCACAATCAGCAGCCTGATCAATTCTATGAGAAGGACATGTGTCACGCTGCATGAGGCAAATGGTGCGCACATCAGATACTGACTGGTCCATGCCCCTACCTTTAAAAAATATATGTTTTCAAAAATCGTCCCTCGGCTGGATCTAGTTTATGATCCCTGCTGTACTGTATCACCTGTACTCAATACTATTTTTGTGTACTTCAACTATGTTAGGAATCCAATATGCCCACCACATACACTCAAACACCTTTGTCTGGGTATACAGTATTCAAAGGCAACAGACAGCTTGGCATGGCAACACCAAGCATTCCTAATCACAAGCCTCTTTGAGGATCAATGAGACAACTGGGAGGCTCCAACGAAAGGAAAGATAATCCAACCCTAGACTCTCACACCCTATCCCTAGCTCTACAACTTGCCTTCACTGTGGTATAACAGGATTGGGCTCTTACGGCACCTCCTTATCATTGAGAAGGGAGCTTTGATTCATTGCTAGTCCAATACATCTGCCTGAATCCAACATGACCTTCCGCTGGCTCACTGCATTTGTGATGCACATTGGGATGTTCCAGTGCACTCTGATCCTGTTCGGTTTGAGCTGGCACATTGTTTCTTCCAGATAATCATGCCCACCATACTGGCTGTCTGCCCTGGAGTTGCCTTTCAGTATATGTTGACTTGGGGACACCTCTCCAATGTCAAAGCCATCCTCAATCTCCCATCCCAGAACTGTCCTCGATAGGCCCACTCCACCACCAGTCCTCCCCTCAGTTACCAGAGACAGAAAAACCATGGATCTGGACTGCTACAAATCAAGAGGCCATTCAACAGCCAAAATGCTGTCTGGAAATTGCTGGTGTGCATCGCTCACATATGAACTTATTTTGCTACCAACCATGGCTGGCCAGCCCATGTGACACCTGAACTGAACTCACATGTGAAGAATGAGGTCTCGGGCTGGGGTGACACAAGCATTGGTCTGGGAAACTGTCCAGTAATCCCAAAATCTTTATAAGGGCATATGCCATTTACGGCAAACAAGAGGCATTTTAGGATGGTAAAACCTACTGTATGTGATCGTTTATGGTGGCTCGGGAATGACTGTGAGATAGTGATCTTTGTGCACTATGCTTGATCAGCTCTACCTCCTCTGCAACCATTTTACTGTCCATCAAGGCCCAGGGATCATCTTCAATTGTATATGTGTGTGGAGCTGTGCTATGTCCATCACAACCAACGCTTCTTAAACCTGTTTGGTATAGGGGGCAGTATTGAGAATTTTGGAAAAAATATGTTCCCATTTTTAACTGCCTCCTACACCAACTCAGAAGCTAGAATATGCATATTATTGTTCAGGTTTGGATAGAAAACACTCTGAATTTTCTAAAACTGTTTGAATGGTGTCTGTGAGTATAACAGAACTCCTATGGCAGGCAAAAACCTGACAAGGCTTCAAGCAGGAAGTACCCTGTCTGACAAGGAGTCGTGCGTCTTACCTCTTTTTATTGAAAAGTAAGGATCTTAGCTGTAACGTGACAATTCCCAGGGCTCCAATAGGCTCTCAGAGCCCGCGAAATAACTGAAGGTTTACGAGGGAACCTCAGGTTGAAATATATTATCGCCTTTTGTAAGTGGATGCTCGGAGGACCTTTCAATGATGCGCGTGCATGAGTCGCTTCTGAGGAGAAATTTTATTCGGCTGTTTAGGCTCAATGCATACTCCCGGTCGGAATATTAACACTTCTCTATGACATAAATGGCATAAAAATTGGTTTTAAACAGCGGTTGACATGCTTCGAAGTACGGTAATGGAATATTTAGACATTTTTGACACGCCAATGCGCCATGCGCGACACCGCGAAGAAGCATTCTAGAACTCACGAACAAAACGTCGCTGTTTGGATATAACGATGGATTATTTGGGACCAAACCAACATTTGTTATTGAAGTAGAAGTCCTGGCAGTGTATTCTGATGAAGAACAAGCAAGGTAAGAACATCTTTCTTATAGGAAATGTGATTTTGGTGGATGCTGACCTGGGTGGGTATCTAAATAGCTAGCCCTGTAATGCCGGGCTATGTACTTAGATTATTGCAAAATGTGCTTCATCCGAAAAGCTATTTTAAAATCGGACATATCGAGTGCATAGAGGGGTAATGTATCTATAATTCTTAAAATAATTGTTATGCTTTTTGTGAACGTTTATCGTGAGTAATTTAGCGAACTGTTAGTAAATTCACCGGAAGTTTGCGGTGGTTATGCTTTTTCTGAACGTCACATGCTAATGTAAAAAGCTGGTTTTTGATATAAATATGAACTTGATTGAACAGACATGCATGTATTGTATAACACAATGTCCTAGGTGTGTCATCTGATGAAGATTATAAAAGGTTAGTGCTGCATTTAGCTGTGGTTTGGGTTTATGTGACATGATATGCTAGCTTGAAAAATGGGTGTCAGATTTTTTCTGGCTGGGCACTCTGCTGACATAATCTAATGTTTTGCTTTTGTTGTAAAGCCTTTTTGAAATCGGACAGTGGGGTTAGATTAACGAGATTCTTGTCTTTAAATAGCTGTGAAATAGTCATATGTTTGAGAAATTGAAGTTATAGCATTTCTAACGATTCAAAAATCGCGCCACTGGATTTCAGTGGCTGTTACGTAGGTGGGACGAGTTCGTCCCACATGTACTAGAGAGGTTAAGCATAGTATATGACCTAACTACACTCTAACCTCTAAGTAACCTGAGGTCACCCTCACAGGTTCTGTCACTCTCCACATCTCCTGCAGGGCGTGCCGTAGTCCGTAATCAATACTAACCATCCACAGTTAATAACAGACAAATTATCATCCTACTCAACTTCCAAAGGAATATAAAGACTAAGGACTAAGATTGAATCCTAGTACACCAGCTCTGACGCTCATTGGATGTGGCAGGGCTTGAAAAATATACTAACTACAAAGGGAAAACCAGCCGCGAGCTGCCCAGTGACGCGAGCCTACCTAGGAGAGCTAAATGCCTTTTATGCTCGCTTCGAGGCAAGCAACACTAAAGCATGCATGAGAGCACCAGCCGTTCCGGACTACCGTGTGATCACGCTCTCCGTAGCCGATGTGAGCAAGACCTTTAAACAGGTCAACATTCACAAAGCCGCGGGACCAGACAGATTACCAGGACGTGTACTCGAAGCATGCGCAGACCAATTGGCAAGTGTCTTCACTGATATTTTCAACCTCTCCCTGACCGATTCTGTAATACCTACATGTTTCAAACAGACTACCATAGTCCATGTGCCCAAGAAAGCTTTAGGTAACCTGCCTAAATGATTACCGCCCCTTAGTACTTATGTTGGTAGCCATGAAGTGCTTTGAAAGGATGGTAATGGCTCACATCAACACGATCATGCTGGAAACCCTAGACCCACTCCAATTCGCATACCGCCCCAACAGATACACAGATGATGCAATTTCAATCGCATTCCACACTGCCCTTTCCCACCTGGACAAAAAGGAACACCTATGTGAGAATGCTGTTCGTTGACTACAGCTTCCGACTGTAAGGCGCTACAGAGGGTATTGCGTATGGCCCAATACATCACTAGGGCCAAGCTTCTTGCCATCCAGGACCTATATACTAGGCGGTGTCAGAGGAAGATCCAAAGACTCCCGTCATCCAAGTCATAGACTGTTCTCTCTGCTACCGCACGGCAAGCGGTACCGGAGCGCCAAGTCTAGGACTAAAAGGCTCCTTTAAAACCTGTTAGGGCTAGGGGGCAGTATTTACACGGCAGGATAAAAATCGTACCCGATTTAATCTGGTTACTACTCCTGCCCAGTAACTAGAATATGCATATAATTATTGGCTTTGGATAGAAAACACCCTAAAGTTTCTAAAAATGTTTGAATGGTGTCTGTGAGTATAACAGAACTCATATGGCAGGCAAAAACCTGAGAAGATTTCATGCAGGAAGTGGCCTGTCTGACAAGGAGTCGTTCTTCTTGTCTCTGTTTATTGAAGAGTGGGGATCTTAGCTGTAACGTGACACTTCCTACGGCTTCCATAGGCTCTCAGAGCCCGGAAAAAGCTGAACGATATCGAGGCAGCCCCAGGCTGAAACACATTATCGCCTTTGCCAAGTGGCCGATAAGAGGACAAAGGAATTAGGCGCGTGCCCGAGTCGACCCCGTGCTGTATTTTCTTTCGGCTGTTTACCTAATTGCAGATTCCCGGTCGGAATATTATCGCTTTTTTACGAGAAAAATGGCATAAAAATTGATTTTAAACAGCGGTTGACATGCTTCGAAGTACGGTAATGAAATATTTAGAAATCTTTTGTCACGAAATGCGCCGTGCGCATGACCCTTATTTACCATTGGGATAGTGTCTTGAACGTGCGAACAAAACGCCGCTGTTGGAACATAACTATGGATTATTTTGGACCAAACCTACATTTGTTATTGAAGTAGAAGTCCTGGGAGTGCATTCTGACGAAGAACAGGAAAGGTAATCAAACTTTTCTAATAGTAAGTCGGAGTTTGGTGAAGGCTAAACTTGCTGGGTGTCTAAATAGCTAGCCCTGTGATGCCGGGCTATCTACTTAGAATATTGCAAAATGTGCTTTCACCGAAAAGCTATTTTAAAACCGGACATATCGAGTGCATAGAGGAGTTCTGTATCTATAATTCTTAAAATAATTGTTATGCTTTTTGTGAACGTTTATCGTGAGTAATTTAGTAAATTGTTAGTAAATTCATCGGAAGTTTGCGGGGGGTATGCTAGCTCTGAACGTCACATGCTAATGTAAAAAGCTGGTTTTTGATATAAATATGAATTTGATTGAACAAAACATGCATGTATTGTATAACATAATGTCCTAGGTGTGTCATCTGATGAAGATCATCAAAGGTTAGTGCTGCATTTAGCTGTCTTCTGGGTTTTTGTGACATTATATGCTAGCTTGAAAAATGGGTGTCTGATTGTTTCTGGCTGGGTACTCTGCTGACATAATCTAATGTTTTGCTTTCGTTGTAAAGCCTTTTTGAAATCGGACAGTGTGGTTAGATTAATGAGAGTCTTGTCTTTAAATAGCTGTAAAATAGTCATATGTTTGAGAAATTGAAGTAATAGCATTTCTAAGGTATTTGAAAATCGCGCCACAGGATTCAACTGGCTGTTACGTAGGTGGGACGATTTGGTGCCACCTGCCCTAGAGAGGTTAACAGCTTATACCCCCAAGACATAAGACTGCTGAACAATTAATCAAATGGCCACCTGGAATATTTACATTGACCCCCCTCCCCCCATTTGTATTTACACTTGCTACTCACTGTTTATTATCTAATGCATAGTCACTTTACAAATTACCTCGACTAACCTGTACCCCCTCACATTGACTCGGTACCGGTACCCCCTGTATATAATATAGCCTCATTATTGTTATGTCATTTTCTTGTGTTCATTTTTTTTAAACATTTTTTTTTACTTTAGTTTATTTAGTAAATATTTTCTTAACTCTATTTCTTGAACTGAATTGTTGGCTAAGGGCTTGTAAGTAAGTATTCGGCACTAGTTAGTATACACAAGTTACAAACACACCAAAACCGCAAAAGAATCAGTCGATGTTTAGTCATCACTACATTTGATCCATTCAGCATTTTGTAATTTGCTAACCTGCGAATCTTTAGATTCACCACATTTGAGTGAACTACCACTTTAATGTATCTGTCCAGGTGGTGTTCCAGCTGAACTACACGCAGACTGTGCTGAAGCAGGGCTGGGCAGGGCCGTGGCCAGAGGGGCAGGGTTCGGAGTGGCTGCCCTTGGCTTATTCCACAGGTTTGAATTAAGAAATACACTTTATTGATCCACAGAGGTTAAATTGGATTTGTCACCAGCATAAGACACATTCATACTTTTCTGAATGACTTCATGACTGGGTTGATACAATATATTTTTTAGCCCTTTGTGTACTGTATATATCCATCCAGTTGACTCCTTGTAAAATCAATAAAATCTTTTAAATTCCTCTCCAAGTTGACAGTGGGTAGTAGTCTGCTAGCAGAGGTTATCAGTGATGGAGGTATTTTGGAACTTCTGCTGGGAGAACTACGCAGGAGGACCAAGATACTCAGGAAGTCTGGAGGAGCAGGTACGTTTGTGTAATTGTAATGATGATGTTATCACATACAGTCTTATATGGAGCCAAAAGTACAGAGCCTTTCACTCTTTTTCACACACAGTGATCTCTTCTCTCTCTGTCAGGTCCCCAAGATCAATCAGCTGTAGAGGAGAGGAAGAGATCTCTTACCACCAGTATGGTCAGAGTAGTGGCTGCACTACCCTACACTCCATCAGAAACACAGGTAAGTGTCGGAGTCTGGTCTAGCGATGGTGTGACCAACATTTTCCCCAAAGGCACTGGTTCGATCCCTGGGTCCACCACTAGCCACTTTCCTGTCTGTATCCCACTCGTATCTTTCTCCCGTCTAATTCATACCTGTGGCTATCCAAAGAAATGGTACGATCTATCATGTACACACATCCCAAAACATCTCTCTCTCTCTCTCTAGCTCTCTCTGTGTCAGTCCGTGACTTGGGGATTTTATTTTATTAGGATCTTTTACTCCTCATTTGGACTAATCTTCCAAGACTCCTTAAACATTAAAATACAATATATAATACAATCATTTTCACATATAACACACTGTTACAAACAAACATAATACACTGACATATTGACCAGATAAATACTCTAACAGTCTGAAAAGATAGATTGATTCCTTCATCTACCATAGTCCCGCACAACCTCACAATTTATTATATTTAAATGGTTCTAAAGTATTGTTTGAATTTATATATTGAAAGGTTTCTGGTTTGCTCAGATAAATTATCCAATTTCTTTTTTTCTAAATCGAAATGTTCTTTTGCCTATTTCTCTTTACTGTCTGGATAACACATAGATGGTGTACAATCTATTCCTAGAATTGACTGAATGTCTGTCTCTTATCAACTGAATACTGTTGTGGATAGAGTTTGGCTCTTTTAAATGGTGTACATTGTGAAATAAAAGAAGCATGTTCTTTTCAATTATCTTGCTGATTGATGACCAACCAAGAGCATTGAGCATGACTACAACAGAAGAACCATATCTCCACCTTAAAACAATCCTTGCTGCTTTGTTCTGTGCAGTCTGCAGCCTCCTAATTTCACTTGTTGTTGCATTTCCCCAGACCACAGAACCGTAGTTCACCTGACTCCCAATTAATGCTTGGGTTATTTGCTTAAGAATCTTTCCCAGTATATATTTAGCTATCCTTCTGATCATGCATGCAGTTGTATTTTTTTTTTACATACTGTACTGTAGATTAGTTATTTGAGATGACCATGATAAGCAGTTGTCTAGCTGCACACCTAGTAGTATGGTTTCTGCCACTTCCTCAATTTCTACTCCCCCATACTTAATTGTATCCCATGTTGTGTTGGCCTTTTCCTGGTGGAACAGACCAACATAACCTTGGTTTTCTTGGTATTCAAAACAAGTTTGTTCCGGCAAACCCACTCCCTGATATTTCCCAGATCTACTTGTAGAGTTTTCTGTACCTGTTGAACCGATTGTCTTGCTGCATAAACTGTAGTATCATCTGCAAATATAGTAGCTTAAGTTTCAGATAAGGCATAAGGAAGGTTGTTGGTATGTATTAAGTAAAGAAGTGGCCCAAGGCAGCTGCCCTGTGGTATTCCACAGTTTAAAGCATGAGTGGAAGAAAACGACCCATTGCTATAGGTGGACTGTTTCCTGTCAGTTAGATAAGACTGTACCCAATTCAATGCTACCCCCTTAAACCCATAATGCAATAATTTCATCAAAATTATTTCATGATGCACTAAATCAAATTCTGCACTAAAATCTAAAAATAATACACCCACAAACCTTCCATTATCCATAGCATTGAGCCACTGGTCAGTCATGTCAATCAATGCAGTGGTAGTGGAATGGTTTTTGCAATAAGCATGATCATTGGCTGTAATCAGATCATTATTTTCGATGTCCTCCCATATTTGTTTATTTCAGTGGAGCTGCAATCTGGGGAGCAGCATAGCAAAATAAAAAATTGTCCATAAGATCATAGCCTGTACATTTATCATCGGGTGATGACTTCAATAGCTTTACCACCTCCTCTGACACCCTTTGTAGACTGAAAGAGCAAATTTTTTTGTTCATAATATGATCATCAATCCATTGGACTATAGCTTGTTTGGAAGAATGGGTATTTAAATTATCTCTCAGTAAATTCATTTTCTTTGTAAAAAAAATCTGCGAAATGATTGGCAAAATCAGCTTGTTTTGTTATTGTTCTCCCATCAACCTTCACACTAGAAGAGCATGATTAAATAGATGAACCAAGTAAGCCCTTAACTGTATCCCATACCTTTTAGAATCATTTTTACAATCAATAAAAGCATTTTTGTAAAATAACGTTTTTTCTTACAATTTAATTGAACTGCTTAATTACTTAGTGTTCTATAATTCTGTTCATCAATTTCTAGTTTAGATTTGGCTGCTAAGACTTTTGCCATATTTCTTTGAGAAAATGCCTCACCTAATTAATCATCAATCCATGGAGAT
This sequence comes from Salmo trutta, assembly GCF_901001165.1. NCBI lineage: Eukaryota > Metazoa > Chordata > Actinopteri > Salmoniformes > Salmonidae > Salmo > Salmo trutta. The sequence continues at coordinate 30,331,417 of NC_042961.1, forward strand.
GGACGCGCCCCAACTGTGCTCTTTCTTACTGGGACATGATGGTCCATTACCTCAGTGAGCAAATCAATAAAACATTCTGTAGTGTGATTTAAATCATCCTCTAGATAAATCAGCTCCCAGGGTACAGCAGCCAAATCATTTTAACATAGCTCATGATTAAATGTTTTAAAATGTCCTTTGACCACAATCTTTGGGGGTTTCTTTGGAACCTTGGTGTTCATGGTTATGGTCACAATATGATGGGTTGTCCAGCCCACTGGCATTGATCTGGCTTTTAAGCATGGCAATGGTATATTAAAGAAGATCAAATCAATGCACATGTCCGAACGATGACCTAACTTAGTTGATCATATCTCATTAATTTAGTTGTTTCTGAATTATTGTTATCCTTACAATTGTCGTAGCGTTTGCTGTCATAATGTGAAGACTGTTATATTATAAAATCAATTCTCTATGATTAAACAAATCACGGAATAGTAATTTACTAGGAAGTCGGGGCACCATGGGAAAATGTTGTTTATAGATTTGCAATTTTCTGAATATAACTCTTCAGATATTTTATTATCTTATCGATTACAGTCTTCTATTATTGTATTATTACCTCATCAGTCTCATTCCTGAATATTGCAAACCCTTGGATATCTGCACGAAACCTAGCATCATAAATCATGAATCAGCGACATACAAATTGGCATAATTATTTATTTTCTAACTAACTAATCAATCACAGAATTACATAAACACACACACACACACAGTAGGTCATACATTGGTTACTAACATGACACAAACAAAAGTCTCTAGTGGACGAAACCTATATGACGGCTTGGTAGACAAAGGAAAGTCGTGGGGACATCTCCAGAGCGGGAAATTCAGAGTTGATAACTACACTCATGGAAATGGTAATACTTTGAACATGAACTACCGCTCATTTGAAAAGAAATTGCAATTTACATGTTTACAAGGGTATGTCTTTGTTGTCCATCTCTGCGATCGCCGGTCCATCTGCTGGATAGATTGTTGACAGAAAGTCTCTGGTTTGTCCACCAGAGATCAAAGTCTTTTGTAGTTGTAGCTTGTTATAATGGATATGTCAGAGTACCATTCGACCGGTTGCGTTTACCAGACTAAAGTATTTAAACAGCTGCAGCCGGAATAATTGTTTTTTAGTTTGTAGATTTCTTAGCCATTTCAACGTGGGAATGATCTCCACGTTCTCTGGTCTTGTCCTTTGGTAGAGTTGCCAACCATTTCAACATGTAGCGACAGCTTCCATGTTTTCTGGTAAAATTTACATTTTGTCGGAAGTGGGTTTTATACTTAATAGAAAAGGGGGCGTTCCATGACGCCTTGTAATGTCTGTGCTCACGGGGGCGTGGCCACTGACTGATCCTAAGTTACTATGAAAAACAATTCTCATTTAGAAGACTAAGATCACATTGTTATCTTTCCAAAAGTATTGCTATACTCAATGCTTTATTTTATACAACATTCAGATGCAAACCCCATAACTGAGAAGTGTATACAAACAAAGAAACAGTAATGTGTGTCTCCTGTCCTTCATGAGGTCACCAAATGAAACAAACTCAACATGACTGTTCTTTAAGTGTCCACGGACCACTCCAACTGCTTATAATACAGACATACTGTTCAATTATTCAACCTTTTGATGTCCAAGTGTCTCTGTGTGTTCCACAGTCACATTCCAATCTTGATACTACAGAGCCCAGATGCAGAGTATTTTACGACCGCCATAAAACGTCCCCCTCCACCTCTGCGGGAGAGTAGAGGGTGCTGTAGAGCGGACCCACTGTAACCTGATCCTTCAGATCTTCACAGTAGAGTTATATGACACAATTTATATTAAAATCACCAAAAATGGCCAGGTCAAATCCAGTGCGTAAGTCATCCAGATCGAACACCTTAGACCTAGGAGGTCTATACACACATTCTACCAATATGGGTGCCTGGTGAGGCATATGTACTTGAGCCCATAGTGCCTCTATTTGACATACATTAAGGTCATCCCTCCTCTTAAATGGTATGTGATTCTGAATGTACAGTGCTACACCTCCACCATTCCTATTCCTGTCCGTTCTGCATTTCGGTCAAAGCTAAAATATGAATATTATTTATGTTGACCAAGTTAAAAACCTCATGTATTTTGTTAGGAAGGCTACATACATTAACCTAAACTATATGCAACCCTTTCCTTGTCAAGTGAATTCATTATAGTATTCATTATAGTTGAAGTTGTCATGATACACTACAACACACAAACTCAGATTTGAACATTGGACTAAAATAGCCAGGTAATTACTCTAGAGTCCCGATACAGTTGCCCGTTGATGTAAAGTTTATCCATCATAGGATACAGTTTTTTTCTCCTTTCATTGATCTCAGTGGGGAAGTGATCATTCATTCCAAAATCTCTGCCCCTGCTCTTTGCCATTTCCTTTTGCTTAAAATGTTCAAAACATCAAATAATATCCCATGGCTTATTCCCAGATGCCTTAGATGCCTCAGATGCATTCTATGGACTCTATGATTCTATGAATGATGATTCTATGGACTCTGGAGAAAGTGACATTACACACGACATCTGTGGGCAGTTTCAGCTGAGTTGACATAAAGTCTCGGACAGTGTCCTCACAGCTTCTGCTGTTGTCATTCTCTGGTATCCCTGAAAAGATTGTCCTGCATTGATCGACACTGTACATCAAGCAAGGTTTCTTCAAGTTGTTTGTTCTCCCTTTGCACCACCTCCACCTTGCCTTGAATAAAGCCTACAGTACCTTTCAGCAGTGTGTTCTCTTTCCTTAGATCATCAATCTGACATTGGCTGTATTCTAGACTGGCACATAATGCATTGATGTCCTCTCATAGTATATCCAAGATATCAAGTTTGGAAAGCGTTTCGTTCATGGATTTCAACAAGTCAACATCCATATCCGTAAATCTCTCCCCACTCTCCAAGTGCGCCCTCTTGCTTGGGGATGGTTCGATGCTTTCGTTGATACTGCTTGGCCAAATTGACTATGGTTTGTTTTGTTGATTGGATATCTTGTCCTTAACAGTTCTTGAATCCTCCAAAACCAGCGACATGTTTCTTTGAGCTCGTAAGTATCTCTCGTCAATGAATCGTTCAAGCTCTTCAATGGATTCTGAATCATCCAGTGTGTTTGCAGGCAGAGTAAAACAAAAATAACAAAACAATGGATGTATCTTTCCGGACCTGTACAGGTCGTTTGTAGATACGCCCAATAATGATTTTCTTTTAATGATTGTGTACTCACTGAGTGTAGAGGGATGGCTCCCTACATAAAGATCTTCCTATATGAGGAGTAGTACAGAGGACCTGGAGCAGCTATCAGAGATCAACCCTGACAAGTTCATGTCTACGGTTACAGGAGCTCTCTGTTCCTCTACACAACAGGAGCTGGGCCTCAAACATGACCTGCTGCAGGTATTCCCACACACACGTGTGCAAAAGCACTCTCACACACACGCGCACGCATGCACACACACACACATGCACACATGCTTGCACACAGACAGATGGGCATACACAAACACACACACACACGCACACACACACACACACACACACACACACACACACACACACACACACACACACACACACACACACACACACACACACACACACACACACACACACACACACACACACACACACACTTTAATCTCTAATGTATTATGGATTGTTGTCCAACACATTCTGCTAAAGCATAAGGTGAATTGGACTGATCTGCAGATTTCATTTTCACATCTAATTGTAGGAAATTGTAACACATTTAAAGCATAATAAGCCACTAAATTTGTTATCTCATCCTCCGGGAGCCTTATTGCATTACAGACAAATGCAGATTGATTCGCTAATACAGGTTTAGCTGTTAGCCAGGGTGCTATTCGATTACCCCTCCAGCCTTGTTCTGTAGCTCTCTGAAGATTAGGACCTCTTTCACATCAGAGAATGGCTGATAAACCTGATTAGGTCTAAATGAGTTAGTGTCTTACTGTACATGTCCATTTTTATAGATCAGAGTGAAAGGGGTACTAACTCGCAGACAATCGGTGTGTGTGTGTGTGTGAGAGCGCGAGAGCGCGAGTGGGTTTCTGTGTGCTAACTTGGTTAAAGCGCATGGCAATCCAATTGTGTGACCTGGGTTGGCGTGTGTTGATAGCCATTGTGATTACTCCAGTTCTTGTTAATCACATTTCTTCCTGCGTTCTGCCACTACATTACATATCTGATGGATTAGACCACTAAATTAGCAGAAGCTTATCACATTTAGCTTAGTCCTCAACAATGGTTACCCCAAATCATTTATGATTTAGTGATTTATTTATGTCTGGACTATTTTTCATCTCTTCATGACCTGCTTGTTTTAATTGACTGAACAGAACCACGAAAGAGATAGGACTTCGATTTAGCTTCTCGAAAGGCAATTGAATTCATTATACATTACTACTCATAACATATCTAGCCGCTGATCATTGATGTTTCTGTGACTGCATACTCACATACCTCATACATCTGAATACTGATTGTGAACTGAATAGCTTGGTCCAGGCTTTTCTGTTTGTGCTGTCCTGTAAAGGGTTAATTCTGTATTGGTTCAAGGACCTTGATTTATGTTTGTTTTCTTGCCATATTATCTCCTCAGTAAACATGTTAACTGGTATTTCTCTGCCTTATCCATTGAACTCTATAATGTAACATCCTCTACCTTGTTTGCTAGATAGTCAGAAAGGACTAAAGCACGAATGGAGTTAGAATAGTGTGTGGGATTCTTCTGTAACTCTCTCTCCCCCCTTTCCAGTCAGTTCTGAAGGTCCTGGAGACAACAATTTCCATGAACGGGGTGGTTCACCTAATAAACTGGCCACTGAGTGTATATGTAGCCTTTCACATTTTTTTGCACAAAAGTGGGAAAAAAGTGTCGGATGACTCTTTTTTTGTCAATGTTTTCACCCTTTTTTACATTTTGTTTGACATTTAAACCCTTTAAAATGTTCTTTAGTGTTCCCTGAAGTCTACTGGTTACAATGATACAGTACCTTCAGAAAGTATTCACACCCCTTGACTTTTACCACATTTGTTGTGTTATAGCCTTTTAAAAATGTCACAATGAGGCCAGTGGTGACTTTAAAACAGTTACAGAGTTTAATGGCTGAGATAGGTGTGGTGGATGAATCAGAATTAGTTGGGTAACATAGATAATTAAGATGTTTTATTAGTATAATATGCTTATGTGAGGTACTTGTCATTAGAAAGTGTCCTTTGGACTCTGGTGTCTTTCAGTTGCACGTTTCCCTTAGCTGGGGCTCAGACACTTGGGGCCCAGAGAGGGGAGAGGTCAGACTTGTCTTCATGTGAATGTGTCTTTACCTATTCTTAAACCACGTGAAGGGATGGCGTGATTAATGGGGGAACCAATTATTTGTCTCCACAATGTCTGTACGCAGGTCACTCCCCTCAGTGAGCTTGTCCAGGAACAAGAGGTGTCTTACTGAGGATGGGCCACTATGAGATAGCACTGAGAAAGGAGATGTATGGTGTATTTTGATAAGAACGCCTAAAAAGCATTCCAGAGGACATGAGCTAATAGTTCTGTTCAATACCGTACCAGGGAGGGACGGTTCTAGGGAGACCAGACACTGGTCTATATAATGAACACTGTTGAGATAGCAGTTGCTGTGTTTGATAGATATCTTTTCATACAAAACTTAACCTTGTGACCCATTCTATGTATCTGTGGTTTGTCATGTACGTATGAGAGGGGTGGACCGTGGGTATAAAAGCTCTTTGTATTGAAGGTGTAGTCACCTTTTTGAATGGCATCATTGAAGGTCAAGTGCTTTTAAAAAAGTATCTTAAGTATTAAAGATGTAGTTTAACTCAGACTGGTGTGTTTGTAACTCTCCTCATTTGGTAATGCAGAAATTAGCCACCACATAGGATAAAACGTACACATTTTGTTACGTTACAGCCTTACTCTAAAACTGAATAAATATTTTTTTGTTCCTCAGCAATTTACACACAGTACCCCATAATGACGAAGAGAAAAAAGGTTTTTAGAAATTTTTGCAAATGTATTAAATATAAAAACAGAAATACCTTATTTACATAAGTATTCCGACCTTTTGCTTTGAGAAATTGAGCTCAGATGCGTCCTATTTCCATTGATCGTCCTTGAGATGTTTCTACAACTTCATTGGAGTCCAGCTGCAGTAAATTCAATTGATTGGATATGGTTTGGAAAGGCACGATATAAGGTCACACAGTTGACAGTGCATGTCAGAGCAAAAACCAAAGCCATGAGGTTGAATGAATTGTCCGTAGAGTCCAAGACAGGATTGCATCGAGGCACAGATCTGGGGAAGGGTAGCAAAACATGAATGCAGCATTGAAGGTCCCCAAGAACACAATGGCCTCCATCATTCTTAAATTGAAGAAGTTTGGAACCACCAAGACTCCGCCCGGCCAAACTGAGCAATCGGGGGAGAAGGGCCTTGGTCAGGGAGGTGACCAAGAATCCGATGGTCACTCTGACAGAGCTTCTGAGTTCCTCTGTGGAGATGGGAGATCCTTTGCGAAGCACAACCATCTCTGCAGCACCCTTTATGGGAGAGTGGCCAGATGGAAGCCACTCCTCAGTAAAAGGCACATGACAGCCCGTTTGGAGTTTGCCAAAGGCACCTAAATGACTCTCAGACCATGAGAAACAAGATTCTCTGGTCTGATGAAACCAAGATTGAACACTTTGGCCTGAATGCCAAGCGTCAAGTCTGGAAGAAACCTGGCACCATCTCTACGGTGAATCATGGTGGTGGCAGCATCATGCTGTGGGGATTTCTTTCAGCGGCAGGGACTGGGAGACTAGTCAGGATTGAGGCAAAGATGACGGAGCAAAGTACACAGAGATCTTTGATGAAAACCTGCTCCAGAGCACTCAGGACCTCAGACTGGGGTGAAGGTTCACCTTCCAACTGGACAACAACCCTAAGCACACAGCCAAGACAACATGGCTTCGGGACAAGTCTCTGAATGTCCTTGAGTAGCCCAGCCAGATCCCGGACTTGAACCCGATCGAACATCTCTGGAGAGACCTGAAAATTGCTGTGCAGCAACGCTCCCTGTCCAACCTGACAGAGCTTAATAGGATCTGCAGAGAAGAATGGGAGAAACTCCCCAAATACAGGTGTGTCAAGCTTGTAGCGTCATACGAAAGAAGATTCGATGCTGTAATCCCTGCCAAAGGTGCTTCAACACAATACTGAGTAAAGGGTCTGAATACTAATGTAAATGTGACATTTCATTTTTTTTTATTTTTATAAATTACCAAACATTTTAAACTCGTTTTTGCTTTCTCATTATGAGTTATTGTGTGTAGATTGAGGGCAAAAACTATTTAATCAATTTTAGAATAAGCATGTAACGTAACAAAATGTGAAAGAAGTGAAGGGGTTTGAATACTTTCCAAAGGAAAATCTAACACAACACATAACTGAGTACCATGCTTCATATTTTTCAGCATGGTGGTGGCTGCATCATGTTATGGTTATGCTTTGTCTTCGGCAAGGACTAGCCTTTTCACGCATGAGTTCCAAATATCTCTAACGGTCGCCCCCGGCGTGAGTGTTTTTATGTGCTTGATGTCAGAATGCACTCACTGTTCCAAAATATGATAGTTACTCAACAGGACAGTTAACCTGCGCTGCCCTTAAACCAAGACACCTGCTAATTATCTATAGGCTGTATTTCAACTTGTTAACTTGACATTTTATTTTCTAACAACAGTTTGAATTGAGGTGTGTTCCGCATCCTCATTAATTGACATAGAAGTAGCCCATTTCACTGTTGCGGACAATTTGGCAAGAAGCCCAAACAGATATAATATTTGACTAAAACATAATCATTTCAAGCCTTTCTTACATTTGTATATGATGACGTGTCTCTCTATTATGCGTGAAAATACATTTTACATTTACGTCATTTAGCAGACAATCTTATCCAGAGTGACTTACAAGAGCAATTAGGGTTAAGTGCCTTGCTCAAGGGCCCAGAAAGAATTTCCACCTAGTCGGCTTGGGGATTTGAACAAGCAACCTTTAAGTTACTGGCCCAGCGGTTACTGGCCCAGCACTCTTAACCGCTAGGCTACCTGCCTCTCAGATTTCCCAAATTAAAATCACTTGGAGCTGATTTCCTCGTGTTTTTACAGTTTTTTTATGTCCGACAATGGAAATTCAACAGTGGGGCCACCAGTTGGGGAACCCTGGTCTATGATTAGGGTGGCTGGAGACTTTGGCAATTTTTAGGGCATTCCTCTGACACTGCCTGGTATAGAGGTCCTGGATGGCAGGAAGCTTGGCCCCCGTGATGTACTGGGCCGTATGTACAACGCTCTGTAGCGCCTTGTGGTTGGAGACTGAGCAGTTGCCATATCAGGCGGTGATGCAACCAGTCAGGATGCTCTCGATGGTGCAGCTGTAGAATGTTTTTGAGGATCTGAGGACCCATGCCAAATCTTTTCAGTCTTCTGATGGGAAATAGGCATTGTCGAGCCCTCTTCACGACTGTCTTGGTGTGTTTGGACCATGATTGTTTCTTGGTGATGTGGACACCAAGGAACTTGAAGCTCTCAACATTCTTGACTACAGCCCTGTCGATGAGAAGGGGGGCATGCCCCGCCCTCCTTTTCCTGTAGTCCATGATCATCTCCTTAGTCTTGATCACGTTGAGGCTTTGCTGAACGGGACAAACTTCTCTCTTCAATGAGAGCCCAAGCACCTCCCCAGTGGAGTCTAGCACAAACTTTTTCCCCCTGTCACATTTTCTGGATGGCGCCCGTATTGCCTTCATTGTTGTTTTCTGTACAAATAATAACTTTGGACATGTATGCGTTCCAGTCAAAGTAAGTGCCTTATGTTCTGTATATCTTGTTGTTGTTTCTTCTGTAGTATACCGTATGTATGGAGCATAATGTATTTACTGTGTTATTCACATGTTTTCATGCTTTACGATTCTTGCATGGATTGTAATGGACATATGATGTGTGTAAAATACTTTTTGATGGTTGTACTGATTATGATGAGCTAATGCTAAGCTATTTGCCAGCTATGTGTGGCACCATGTCTGTTGACATTATACAATACATTCTTGGTGTCATGTAAACGTCTATCAGACAAAAGATATTATAACAAAATGAGGTGGGTAATGGTCCACTCATCGTTTGAGTAAACTTCCTGAAGTGAAAGGGAAGTGAATGATGGTAGACAACACACCCCCTTCAACATGCATACTGAAAACAGACCAAACTCATCTTGTCTCCTCTTCTTATCTTTTGGTTGACCTGAAAAAACAAACATGACGGCATGCACAAACTACCCAAAATATTTCTGTGGAAAAAACAGTGTTGGCAGCTCAAACGGTTACTGTTGCTTGAAACCGGAAGTTCTAAATAAGCCTTCTAATCACACCGGTTTGAGCGTACGCTGCAGGGAACACTGTAGAATGATTACACCCATGTGCTGTCAAAAGGGCTAGAGAGTTTTTTAGGATAAAAGTAAACGGAATAGAGCTAAGCACAGGAAAAATCTTAGAGGAAAACCTGGTTCTGTCTGCTTTCCAAAAGACACTGGGAGACAAATTCACCTTTCAGCAGGACAATAACCTAAAAACATGGCCAACATTGAATGTTCCTGAGTGGCCTAGTTACAGTTTTGACTTAAATTGGCATGATAGCCTATGGCAAGACTTGAACAAATATTGTACAATCCAGGTGTGCAGAACTCTTAGAGACTTACCCAGAAAGACTCACAGCTGTAATCACTGCCAAAGGTGATTGTAACATATTTTTACATCATCATGGGGTATTTTGTATAGATGGGTGAGAGAAAAAAAATATTGAGTTCTGGCTGTAACACAGAAAAATGTGGAATAAGTCAATGGGTAGAAATACTTTCTGAAGGTACTGTATTTATGGACGCGAGTCAACTAGCAACTGCTAACACAGTCATTACCTCTGCAGACAGAACGTTTTAACTGTTTTTCTATTTACATTCATTTGGATACATCCATAACAATGAGCTGATTTTGCCCAATTTTACCTGGCATAGCTACAAAAGTTTGCCTTCTCATCAGGACACTCGACACTGTTCATTACGAGGAGATCGCATTGCATATCAAACACACTAGACTAGAAGCTAGCTAAATAGTTTGTTGCTAGCAAACTTGCCAATATGACAACCAGAACACTCGTGGGTATTGGCCTTTATGGATAGGGCTACATTTAAATGTTTCTTACAGAAGAAATATGGAAAGCATATGCATAACCATGGTACCAAATGAAAGGGAACAGTTTGGAGATCATGGGAAAAGTATTAGACCAAAGGTGATGACAGAACAGTTCACCTGACACAAGGCTGAATTCAAACATTACACTGTTGATTTTATGTACATTTTGCATTTACTGTACTTTTCCCCCGCATTTGGTGATAAGAAAATCTGAAAATACTCTGGATACATTCAGTGGGTTTGAGAGATAGGACTAACTGGTGTCTCCAAGTCGCCACACACCTCTCCAAAGCATGCACAGTTCCTAAGGAATTTCAATGCACTTTTATGACTCAAAACAAGAGTTTTCAACTATAACAAGCTTTTTTTGCTCTCCTAGCTGTGCTGTTGACAAACTAGAGCTGTCACACCCTGATCTGTTAAACCTGTCTTTGTGATTGTCTCCACCCCCCTCCAGGTGTCGCCCATCTTCCCCATTATCCCCTGTGTATTTATACCTGTGTTCTTGTCACATCCTGACCATTGAAAGATGTTATTTTCTATGGTAGAGTAGGTTAGGGTGTGACAGGGGGGGTTTTCTAGTTTAGTTTTTCTATGTTGTCAGGTTCTAATTTTGTATTTCTATGTTGGGTTTTGTTTGGGATGATCTCCAATTAGAGGCAGCTGGTCCTCGTTGTCTCTAATTGGAGATCATACTTTAGTAGGGGTTTTTGCCACCTGGGTTTGTGGGAGATTGTTTTTGAGTAGTGTACGTTTCACCTCTGCGTCATGGTTTGTTGTTTTGTTCTTTAGTTCATGTATTGCATAGTTTCACAGTGTAAATAAAATGTGGAACGACACACACGCTGCACTTTGGTCCGCTTCTCCTTACGACAACTGTGACAGTTCGTTTTGTTTCGTCAAGCCTACCAACGTTTTTCCATCTGTTCCTGTCTCTTGTTTGTTCCTGTTTTTCCCAGTTTTGACTTTTTCTGCACGCCCTGACCCTGAGCCTGCTTGCCGTCCTGTACCTTTGCCCGACTACTCTGGATTACTGACCTCTGCCTGACCTAACCCTGAGCCTGCCTGCCGTCCTTCGACACAGTCTGCATTTGGGTCTTACCTGAAACGTGATAAGAGCAAGCACACTTATAGTTGTTTTGTTTGTAAAATACCTCTGCATCCCGCCATCACACAATTACTGTTGTTTATGAAATGCAAAAATGGTCCATTATAAATTGCAATCTGGGTCAGGTGAGCATAATTTGAAAGCTTGTTCTATTGCTGACATGACTAGCTAAGTTATAAATTAAGATCTTACAGTGTCAAGCTTTCAGAGAAACAGATTGTAATTTTGGTGCGCACAGAAAAGTCATGAGTGCATCCAGGTGCGTGTGCGGCGGCAACTTTTCCCTCACAATAGACAAACAAAGGCTCATTCTGTTCAGAACAACCCAGGGTATGACAGCTTGTCATCATGTAACTGTACATCAAACAGTGTTAAATGTTGACAATGTATGACATTAGTTTTTTATAATATTGTCACGGCTGTTCGAAGGATCGGACCAAAATGCAGCGTGTTCGTAGTTCCACATATTTATTAAACGTGAAACTGAATGCACAAAAACACAAAAACAACAAACCGTGACGCAGAGCGGAACAACACACTACTCAAAAGATAATAACCCACAAACAGGAACAGGAAAAACCCCTCCCTAAATATGATCTCTAATCAGAGGCAATGAGGATCAGCTGCCTCCAATTAGAGATCAACCCCAAACAATCCCAACATAGAAAAACTAGAACTTAAACATAGAAATAGAAAACATAGAACAATCCAAAACACCACCTGTCACGCCCTGTCCTACTCTACTATAGAAAATTACATCTTACTAGGGTCAGGACGTGACAGTACCCCCCCCCACCCCCAAAGGTGTAGACTCCGAAAGCAAACAAAAAAAACTACAAAACAACCACTAATGACTAATGTCTATGGCGGCGGCTCTGGTTCCGGGCGTAGTACACCCATCTTACTAGGGTCAGGACATGACAAATATATAGATATGTGAAGTGCACATTTGGTCTCACGGGTGTTTGGCTTGCTTGTATGACATCAATGCAGGATTTACACTACATTTCCTAAAGTATGTGGACACCTGCTCGTTGAACATCTCATTCCAAAATCAATGGGCATTAATATGGAGTTGGTCCCCCCGTGATGCTTTAACAGCCTCCACTCTTCTGGGAAGGAGTTCCACTAGATGTTGGAACATTGCCATGGGGACTTGCTTCCATTCAGCCATAACGGCCCCAAAGGAGATGGCTGCCGTTTTATGATCCCGTAACCAATTGTGCTATTGTGTATGTTTTTTCGCGTTATTTGTAACTTATTTTGTACATAATGTTTCTGCCACCGTGTCTTGTGACCGCAAAGAGATTCTAGAAATCAGAACAGCGATTACTCACCTTGAACTGGATGAAGATTTTCTCTTTAATGAGAGGGATATACTTCAGACACCCAAACAGGCCCACATCACCGTCATTCGCAGGAGAAAGACGGAAAAGGTATCGTGGCCTGATCACCAACAACGACGAGACAGCATATAGGTAGGTACGAGGTCAGAGACCTGGCCGTGTGGTGCCAGGACAACAACCTCTCCCTCGACGTGATCAAGACTAAGGAGATGATTGTGGACTACAGGAAAAGGAGGACCGAGCACGCCCCCATTCTCATCGACGGGGCTGTAGTGGAGTAGGTTGAGAGCTTCAAGTTCCTTGGTGTTCACATCACTAACAAACTAACATGGTCCAAGCACACCAAGACAGTCGTGAAGAGGGCACAACAAAACCTATTCCCCCTCAGGAGACTGAAAAGATTTGGCATGGGTCCTCAGATCCTCAAAAGGTTATACAGCTGCACCATCGAGAGCATCCTGACTGGTTGCATCACTGCCTGGTATGGCAACTGCTCGGCCTCCGACCATAAGGCGCAACCGAGAGTAGTGCGTAAGGCCCAGTACATCACTGGGGCCAAGCTTCCTGCCATCCAGGACCTCTATGCCAGACGATGTCAGAGGAAGGCCTTAAAAATTGTCAAAGACACCAGCCACCCTAGTCATAGACTGTTCTCACTGCTACCGCATGGCAAGCGGTACCAGAGCGCCAAGTTTAGGTCCAAGAGGCTTTTTAACAGCTTCCACCCTCAAGCCATAAGACTGATGAACATCTCATCAAATGGCTACCCAGACTATTTGCATTGCCCCCCCCCCTCTTTTACGCTGCTGATACTCTGTTATTATCTATGCATAAGTCACTTAAATTACTCTACCTACATGTACAGTTGAAGTCAGAAGTTTACATACACCTTAGCCAAATACATTTAAACTCTGTTTTTCACAATTCCTGACATTTAATCCTAGTAAGAATTCCCTGTCTTAGGTCAGTTAGGATCACCACTTTATTTCAAGAATGTGAAATGTCAGAATAATAGAGTGATTTATTTCAGCTTTTATTTCTTTCATCACATTCCCAGTGGGTCAGAAGTTTACATAGACTCACCTAGTATTTGGTAGAATTCCCTTTAAATTGTTTAACTTGGGTCAAATGTTTCGGCTAGGCTTCCACAAGCTTCCCACAGTAAGTTGGGTGAATTTTGACCCATTCCTCGTGACAGAGCTGGTGTAACCGAGTCAGGTTTGTGGGCCTCCTTGCTCGCACATGCTTTTTCAGTTCTGCCCACAAATTTTCTATAGGATCGAGGTCAGGGCTTTGTGATGGCCACTCCAATACCTTGACTTTGTTGTCCTTAAGCCATTTTGTCACAACTTTGGAAGTATGCTTGGGGTCATTGTCCATTTGGAAGACCCATTTGCGACCAAGCTTTAACTTCCTGACTGATGTCTTGAGATGTTCCTTCAATATATCCACATAATTTTCCTCCCTCATGATGCCATCTGTTTTGTGAAGTGCACCAGTCCCTCCTGCAGCAAAGCACAACCCACAACATGATGCTGACACCCACATGCTTCACGGTTGGGATGTTGTTCTTCGGCTTGCAAGCGTCCCCTTTTTTTTCTCCAAACATTACCAAGATCATTATGGCCAAACAGTTATATTTTTGTTTCATCAGACCAGAGGACATTTCTCCAAAAGTACGATCTTTGTCCCCATGTGCAGTTGCAAACCGTAGACTGGCTTTTTTATGGCGGTTTTGGAGCAGTGGCTTCTTCCTTGCTGAGCAGCCTTTCAGGTTATGTCGATATAGGACTCGTTTTACTGTGGATATACATGCATTTGTACCTGTTTCCTCCAGCATCTTCACAAGGTCCTTTACTGTTGTTCTGGGATTGATTTGCACTTTTTGCACCAAAGTACGTTCATCTCTAGGAGACAGAACGCGTCTCATTCCTGGGCGGTATGACGGCTGCGTGGTCCCATGGTGTTTATACTTGCGTACTGTTTGTACAGATGAGTGCGGTACCTTCAGGTGTGTGGAAATTGCTCCCAAGGATGAACCAGATTTGTGGAGGTCTACAATTTTTTATCTGAGGTCTTGGCTGATTTCTTTTGATTTTCCCATGATGTCAAGCAAAGAGGCACTGTGTTTGAAGGTAGGCCTTGAAATATATCCACAGGTACACCTCCAATTGACTCAAATTATGTCAATTAGCCTATCAGAAGCTTCTAAAGCCATAACATCATTTTCTGGAATTTTACAAGCTGTTTAAAGGCACAGTCAACTTCGTGTCTGTAAACTTCTGACCCACTGGAATTGTGATACAGTGAAATAATCTGTCTGTAAACAATTGCTGAAAAATTACTTCTGTCATGCATAAAGTTGATGTCCTAATCGACTTGCCAAAACTGTAGTTTGTTAACAAATCATTTATGGACTGGTTGAAAAACAAGTTTTAATGACTCCAACCTAAGTGTATGTAAACTTCCAACTTCAACTGTATATATTACCTAATTTACCTCGACTAACCGGTGCCCCTGCACATTGACTCTCTACCCCGTGTATATAGCCTCGCTGTTGTGAATTTTACTGCTGCTCTTGAATTATTTGTTACTTTTATTTCTTATTTTCCTTTAGTTATTTTTCTTAAAACTGCATTGTTGGTTAAGGGCTTGTAAGTAAGCATTTCACTGTAAGGTCTACACCTGTTTTACTCGGCGCATGTGACAAATAACATTTGATTTGAAGAGCATTAGTGAGGTCGAGCACTGATGTTGGGCAATTAGGTCATGCTTGCAGTCGGTGTCCAATTCATCCCAAGGTCTTCGATGGAGTTAAGGTCAGGGCTCTGTGTATGTCAATCAAGTTCTTCCACACCGACCTCGACAAACCATTTCTGTATGTACATCACTTTACACGGGGGCATTGTCATGCTGAAACAGGAAAGGGCCTTTCCCAAACTTTTGCCACAAAGTTGGAAGCACAGAATCATATAGAATGTCATTGTATGCTGTAGCGTTAAGATTTCCCTTTACTAGAACGGAGAGGCCTTGCCCGAACCATGAAAAATAGCCCCAGACCATTATTCGTCCTCCACCAAAGTTTACAATTGGCACTATGCATTGGAAAAGGTAGCGTTCTCCTGACATCCTCCAAACCCAGATTCGTCTGTCTGACTGCCAGATGGTGAAGCGTGATTCACCATTCCAGAGAGTCCAATGGCGGCAAGCCTTACACCACTCCAGCCGACGCTTGGTATAGCGCATGGTGATGTTAGGCTTCTGTGCGGCTGCTCATCCATGGAAACCCATTTCATGAAGCTCCCGACCTACACATTCTGGTGCTGACGTTGCTTCCAGAGGCAGTTTAGAACTCAGTAGTAAGTGTTGCAACCGAGGACAGATCATTTTTACGCACTACGCGCTTCAGCACTCGGCGGTCCCGTTCTGTGAGCTTGTGTTGCCTACCACTTTGCAGCTGAGCTGTTGTTGCTCCTAGACATTTCCAGTTAACAATAACAGCACTTGCAGTTGACCAGGGCAGCACTAGCTCTAGCAGGGCAGACATTTTATTAACTGACTTCTTGGAAAGGTGGCATCCTATGACGGTGCACAATGAGAGTCACGGAGCTCTTCAGTAAGGCCATTCTACTGCCAGTGTTCGTCTATGGATATTGCATGGCTATGTGCTCGGTTTAATACACCTGTCAGCAACAGGTGTGGCTGAAATAGCCGAATCCACTAATTTGAAGGGGTGTCCACATACTTTTGTGTATATTATAGTCCTAAATGTCTCATCTTTCAAAATACATTGAGTTCTCTCAATTTACAGCATTTCCCCCACTCAGACAACAAAATAAATTCCAAAGTTGTCCAATTAGCCGTCGGTCAAAACCCATACAGCGCTGTGAAGCGCAGAGCCTGAGCTCTGACGTCATGTATAGCATGTTACTGTACAGCCACTGTGTCCCAATTTAGGTGCTTATCAGTGCCCAAATCTGCTATTTTCAACCCGTATATGGGTCTGAGTGTAAAGGGCTACAATGGGTTACATATCTCCCTTCTTGAGATATGGTATTTTACCTAGGGTGACATATACGGGGCAGGTTTGCTGTCCCATTTCTTAAAATAAAATTTTAACAGTTTAAATGGAAAATCAAATTAAATGAGGGTGAAAACATTGAAAAAGAAACAGCAATCCGGATAGATTTTTGCACAACATTGTTAAAGGGTACATATTTAGGGCATATTTGGGCCCCAAACATTTTAAGCCATCATTGTGCATTATATAGCAATTATTTATGGAAATACCGCCATGTGAAACCTGTCCTATTTGGCCCCATGGAGCTGGTTGGTGGGCAAATTGGAAAACAGCTGTCTACAGTGTTAATAGGCTAAATCTACAATGGCAATATACCTAGACATCTTTAGTTGGACTTATTCTGGCTTTTCGTAAAAGTTTTGTTGTGTCATCATAAAGGCATTTTGTTAATACAGGTTTGAAAGAGTGCGACCCAGCTCTGTGTATTTTACTGGTTTGTGACTCACTGACACTGCCCCCAGTTAGAGGGGAATAAAGCAGCCCAAGAGTTACACACAGGGAACTTTATTTAAACACACTGACGAAGAGGATCATGGGGATGAAAAGTTGGAATGGTAGTGGTTCTGAATCAGGAGAAACAGAGGTAATGAATACACTGCCCACAATACTATAACTGATAGCACAAGTAGAGCAACAAGGTTATTAACAAGAGAAGGACTGTATGAAAATGAATATGCTGCCTGCACATATTACAATACAGCTATACATGTACACAAAGGCAGCATACAACAAAACTAAGAACTAACTATTAAGAACAATATATACATGTCACACAGCTCACTTTGGGCACGCACACCATCCCACAAGTCCAAAGATATGAGTGAGCCCAGTTGTTGATGGGCAGAGAAAGAGATGTTGCTCTCTGCCACTTCTTGAGGGAGACTGCAAGTATTGTTTGACCTGTATAGTCAAGAGGATGGGCTGATGTCCGCCCCCCTAGTAACCTCCCTAGCAACCTATCAGGGCACAGGTCATACAGGTCAGAGAGAGTTTGATAGGCAGGTTTATGGTACCCCCTAGACTCTCAGGCTCTGGTCATGGGGGATGGGGAGTGGAGTGTGCAGCCCAGGTTGTGAGGTGCTAATAACAGTCATCGGCAGGGAATTTGTAATAAGGTTACTTATCTCCCTGCTAGACATAATACATTCTCAAGGGATTTTACCTAGAGTGACATGTACAGGGCCAGTTTTCTGTCATATTTCTTAAAAGTGACACAGTGTATAATATCGTATTAAATATCATTGTAACCAGTAGACTTCAGTGAAGACTTATAACTTAGAATGTAAAAGGTAACTTTGTATTTAATACACCACCTTGAAAGTGAGAATATAAACATTTCACTGCAATTTCTGATGTTTTTTTTAATCACTGTTGTGATCATCAAGGTAAAAGCAAACACCAAAGTAGCTTAAAATACAAACATTTTAAACTATTTGAGAGCCAGGTAGACCCAACACAAGGGAAGCTATGACCCACAATGTAAAAGCAGGCAAATGCATTTACACCTTTGACCTATAGGCTTTGCTGAAATGTGCCACTTTTCATGATGGTTTACCAAATCTAACCTTATGGTATTTTTGGGGACTTTATCTACTGTACTAATACTCTCCAAAGTGGTCCTTTTCATTTGCTACCTTGGTTCTGCATTTTCTTCACATTTTCTTTGGTTAGGAACATTTAAATTTGGCCCTATCCATACAGGATAGGGCCAAATTGCACAAAATTAGTCTTAAAACACAACATTGTAGATGGTTACTATTAAAGTCATCAGTATGAACTTAGTATATCACCCTTCCTCAATCTAAATGCTGTCCTGTCTGTCATCTTTCTCAATGTATAGCGTTTGTCTGCCACTGATGCATCTTGGGAGTTGAAGTTTCCCAGCAGTGTGATGCAGTTCCTGTGTCTGGTACACAATCACTGCCCTGAGACCGACTATGGAGTTCCTACACACACTCACCAGTGAGGTGTGTGTCCTTCTTCTGCTCTTCTTAATCTTCCTCCTGTGGGAGCATCAGACCTAGAATGGGGGTTTTGATAAATAGTGATGTTCTATCTCTACTCTCCTCTCCCTCAGGCGGAGGCACTTAAGGGGGATTGTCAGCCAACCAGGAAGCAGGTGTGTGACTTAATCCGTATCCTCTTGCTGGACAGCCTGCTCAGCATGCCTGCCAAGGAACACACACACCCTATTGCTGTTACTGGAGGTAAACACACACATACACACATACACACACACACACACACACACACACACACACACACACACACACACACACACACACACACACACACACACACACACACACTGGTGAACTTCCTGAATGACTGTCTTCCCCTGCTTTCTCCAGAAGGTGCCGCTCTTGGCCCAGCTATGAGACAGAGAGGCAAAGTATTAATTGTGTCACACGTTGTAGCTTAACACCATGGGAGATGGAGAGAAGACAAGGCTGGCTGCTACCTTAGGAGCACATGTTCACCAATCTGTGTGTGTGTGTGTTGCAGTATTCCCCAGAAGGAGCGTCGTCGGGGCAGAGACAGGTTATCCAGACTGAACTGCTTGAGTTTCTCATGAGGTCATCCACATGACCAGCCAGGAGGATGGACATAACACACACCTCAACACACAGGGTAGAGTACACACACACAACTCAGGCACTCATGCACACACCTCACGTTTAGTGCATTCAGAAAGTATTCAGACCCCTTGACTTTTTCCACATTTTGTTACGTTACAGCCTTATTCTAAAATTGATGAAATAAATGTTTTTTCTCATCAATATACACACAATAGCCCATAATGACAAAGCGAAAACAGGTTTTTAGAAATTTTAGCAAATTTGTTACAAATGAAAACAGAAACACCTTATTTAAATAAATATTCAGACCCTTTGCTATGAGACTCAAAATTGAGCTAAGGTGCATCCTGTTTCCATTGATCATCCTTGAGATGTTTCTACAACTTAATTGGAGTCCATCTATGGTAAAGTCCCATAGTTGACAGTGCATGTCAGAGCAAAAACCAAGCCATGAGGTCTAAGGAATTGTCCGTAGATCGTCGAGACAGGATTGTGTCGAGGCACAGATCTGGGGAAGGGTACCAAAACATTTATGCAGCATTGAGTGTCCCCAAGACCACAGTGGCCTCCATCATTTTTAAATGGAAGAATTTTGGAACCCCCAAGACTTTTCCTAGAGTGGGCTGCCCGGCCAAACTGAGCAATTGGGGGATAAGGGCTTGGTTTAGGAGAACTCAATGGTCACTTTCACAGAGCTGCAGACTTCCTCCGAGGAGATGGGAGAACCTTCCAGAAGGACAATCATCTCCACAGCACTCCACCAATCAGGCCTTTATGGTAGAGTGGCCAGACGGAAGCCCCTCCTTAGCAAAAGGCACATGACAGCCCACTTGGAGTTTGCCAAAAGGCACCTAAATGACTCTCAGACCATGAGAAACAAGATTCTCTGGTCTGATAAAAGAAATATTGAACTCTTTGACGTGAATGCCAAGCGTCACGTCTAGAGGAAACCTGGCACCATTCTTATGGTTAAGCATGGTGGTGGCAGCATCATGCTGTGGGATATTTTTCAGCGGCCGGGAGACTTGTCAGGATCGAGGGAAAGATGAATGGATCAAAGTTCAGAGAGATCCTTGATGAAAACCTGCTCCAGAGCACTCAGGACCTCAGACTGGAGCAAAGGTTCACCTTCCAACAGGACAACGACCCTATGCACACAGCCAAGACAACGCAGGAGTGGCTTCGGGACAAATCTCTGAATGTCTTTGGGCTGCCCAACCAGAGGCCGGACATGAACCCAATCGAACATCTCTGGAGAGACCTGAAAATATCTGTGCAGCAACGCACCCCATTCAACCTGACAGAGCTTGAGAGGATCTGCAGAGAAGAATGGGAGAATCTCCCCAAATACAGGTGTCACACCCAAGAAGACTCAAGGCTGTAATTGCTGCCGAATGTTCTTCAACAAAGTACTGAGTAAATTGTCTGAATACTTACGTAAATGTGATTAGTTGTTGTTTGTTTTATACATTTAAAAAAATTCTAAAAAGCTCTTTTTACTTTGTTATTATGGGGTATTGTGTGTAGATTGATCAGGGGAAAATACAACAACTTAATCAATTTTAGAAAAAATCTGTAACGTAACAAAATGTGGAAAAAGTTAAAGGGGTCTGAGCACTTTCAGAATGCATTGTATGCACTCACGCATGCAAACACACACCTCTCCCATGCACGCACACTCACAACCGCACACATACACACACACACACACACACACACACACACACACACACACACACACACACACACACACACACACACACACACACACACACACACACACACACACACACACACACACACAGACACAGACAGACACACAATCACAAATTGAATTTCCATGGAAATGGGCAACAAAGTATTGTATCACTCAACAGATCTTTCTCCCTCTCCATCACCAGACTCAAACTCCCAGAGACCTGAGGGACAGATCGACACTTAGATGGAGAACATGGTATTTTTCAGTCAAAAGTTTCTGGAGAAACTCTTCAGCGGCTTGTTTCTGGTTGAGCCAGAGAACCTACTCATCTTCCTGGCTGGCCAGATAGTGTTGGTGGGAAACACACTGAATGCTAAGTACTGCCATGGGTGAAAGTAACATTACAGAATGTTCAGATAAAAATTATTGTACAGAGTAAGTAAGGAGTCATGTCAACTCTATTCAGAAAGTCTTTGGTGGCGTTCCAGGCCGACTGCATTGCAGTCAGCTGCCATATAGCTAACCACATCATTTGATATAGAAGTCTGATGTTCGACGTGGCACGCAACTGCAATCGCTATTGCACACAGCTTGACAGCAACGTAGTCTGCCTGGAACGCAAGCCTTCTACCTATCTGCAAAGGTCTGAACTTTTCACCTGCTGTTTCCTGTCAGGTGCTGGAGAAAGGCCTATTGCAGAGAGAGAACAAAGTCTTCTCCCTCTACATCAACACCAACCCAGGCCTGCTCTACTTCCTGTCCCGCCCACGACACACACAGGCCAAACAGGAAGCTGCCTTCAGGACACTGCGAGTGGTAATGGCGAGCTGGGACATAGTCATGGCAGACTATAACTCCAGAGTGAACTTCAAAACCTGCCTACTGCACTGTCTACTGTTGATACGATTTGGCAGGTAGGTAACACATGCACACACACAACATGCACAGGGTGTTGAAGAGTTAGTCATGTGATTGATTTATGATTGACTTTGTGATCATGGATGCTTTGTATTAATTGTAGGTTTATACTGTGGGATATTGTTTGTGCCCTACAGTTGCCCAGAAGACTTTGGGTGTGAAACGCACAAGAAACACCAGCGGAGAACCCTGTCTCATCTTTTCCCTATCAAGACTAGACGCACTACCACACTCAGCCAAGTACCTGACTCAGACAGAGGTGTGCATGTGTGACAGTAGTGACAGATGTCCCTGGTCGAGGCCTGCACCCATCACCCATAAGATTGAGCTGAGTGTCTGTTACAGAGCTGATGTCCCTAGTTGAGAGTGTGTGGTCTAAGATCCTGACTGAGAGACGCACCATTCTAGAAGACACCTATAAGTGTGAGCTGTCAGCCAATCAGATTTAGAGGATAGGGAAGGAGACATCACTCAAGGCTTGGCAGTTATACAAAGGTGAGACCACACACGTGCATGGACGCACAAACGCATCACTTAGGTATGCACACAGGTGAGATGCAAGCCTGCACAGAATATCAGATTTTTATGCCTGCCAAAGTGAACCACTTCAATATGATCTACTGTTCTTGCTCAGGTCTGCACTTGTGTATTTTGTGTATATGTCTGACTTAAGGACTGACTTAGTGATTAATTGATTGATTGATGTTTTCTGTCTCGTCAGACAATATGAAGAGGAAGCTGACTAGCAACCCCCAGAGGAAACGTGGTGTAATCATCTCTGCTATTTGCTCTGTCCACAAACGACTGGGGAGAGAGACGGGCGCTGTGGAGGTAACATGACCAAACTACACTGTTTGTTGGTATTACTATACTTGTGAGGACCTTGAGTGTGTGTGTCCTTAGGTGCATGTCGGTTCATTGGCTAGATGACATCTTTGTCACACAGGTGCCCCTAATCCCCCCCCCCCCCCACACACACACACACACACACACACCTCCCAATGTCACTGTGCTGTGTGTGCGTTGGTCCGTCAAACCCTATGGGTGTGTTTGATTATTCCTGTAAATGGATTTGGATTGTCCCATCTGACCACCCCTCAGTGGGCCCAGTAATTGATATCTGTTCATTTTATCTGTAGTAATACACACACGCTCACACACACATGCTCAGGCTGCTGTTGAAGGTTAAAGACGCGCTTATTGTTGTTTTTCCGCCAAAAACACACGACCCACATCATTAGTTCCCCCCGCAGATGAAGACGTCGCGCCATCTGGATTAGGACGTGGGGACGTATTACTCAGGCGCACAGCCATGAAATTACCGTGTCTGTCTGGCTGTGTCTGGCTGTGTGTCTGTCTTTTAGTCTCGCCACCACAAACGGTGTGTGCGTGCGTGTGTTTGTGCCTTGAACCCCCGAAACATGCGTTGGTAATTATAGCTGTACCAATCTGATGAAAACATGATTCATTTTGTGTTCTTATTTATCATATCATTGGCTGACAGCCCATCGACTGCCTGATGAATGGTCTCTACTCCCTGAAAGACATCGCAGTTAGGAAATTAGACTTAACAGATTGTTTTCATCAGATTGGTCCCGCAATCAGATTGGTACTTCCTCAAGGAAGTTAAGTTTGCCTGTGCTTTAGGAGGCTACTGGTTTTGTAGAGATCGAGAGACTGCAATCATTCAAATCAAATTCGATTTGTTAGGTCTAGGTGTTTGTAGTTTGTATAGTTCTGTGTATGGATGTACAGGTGTGCAGTTCTGTACAGGGTCATGTCCATTAGGGAACACCGTAGCAAAATGTTTAATAAAATCACTGTGTAACAGTTTTTTTTTAATACAAGCTAAGATAGGAGCTGTTCCATTCCCTGTTCCATACCGTTTTGGACTGTTTTCTTCCGATTTCTGCCTAGTGAACACTGGAGACAAGATGGCCATGGTAAATCTTTACAGATAGCAGAAGTAAAGATTTACAGATAAATCTTTACTCCCCTCCCCCCCCCAAAAAAAATGCACAAGATGCAATTTCAAAATCAGTTTTCTCTTGTAATGTCAGTCATTGCATACCTTAAAGAGATATATATATATATCTTGTCAGAAATGTCCAGATCAACTAGCCTATGTCATCTAATGTTTTTAGAACGTTTTTTTTAGCTCATTGATTTTGTAGTAATGTTTGAGTCACTCAAATATCACTTGAATACACCTTAGACATGGAAGAATGTACAGAATTGCAAGAAAATTTGCTTTAAAACAGCAACATTTTCTCTGCACCCCAGGACAAAATGTGTAGAATTGCAGGAAATAAGCTTTAAACTGCAAATGTTTCTGTGCACCAACAAGAGGGGTGTGAACAGTTTGTTTCATGAACAGTGTTTGTGCCCATAGAAATAGACGTGGTGCACACGCAGGGTCGGGTGTGGGATGTTCCCCAGTTCTGGAAGAGGGGCCTGAGTGGAAAAGTTTTAGAAACCCTGCAGTAGCCTACACATGAAGATTAACCTAAAGGCACATACAGTAGCAACCAATACTACTCGACAGACAGGGCAGGTGTCGGCCAGTGCTGCAGCCTTCTGGTCTGCAGCTGCTCCCTTTTTCTTAGCAGCCGCTGCCTTGGCATCAGTCAACAAGTACAACTTCAACTTGAGAGTGGAGCTCTCAATAGTACAGCATAATGACTTAAAGGGGTGGACAGCTCCAGATCTGAATGGCAAGAGTTTGTATAAGCTTTTGTTCCAGCCCAGCTCATACCTGATTACAAATCATATCGTGGTGATTCGTTATGTTGATTATTTAAGTCAGGTGTTACAGCTGGGCTGGGACAAAACCCTTCACACACTGCTGCTCTTCCGGACTTCCTGCAACGACTGAAACAGACCAAAGTGTTCCAGGTTAAAACAGCTTCCTTAGTTGAGAGGTGATAAGACTCAGGCACACACATTGGTTTTGGAATAGTGGAGATACAAATAAGGTTCGCAATTTGGCATCAATAACATGACAGTAATTCTACCTCAGAAGCAAACATGTGAATACCAATTCATTTAAAACCCATCATAGCATTTAGGACTAAATAACATGACATAACCTTGCCTACTAGCTATACTAATGATCTATACTAATGATCTAATACAGACAAATATATTGATAAAAGTCACCTTGTCCGAGAGAGATTCACATGGTTATCAAAACATCATGCCAGGGTAAGCCAACAGAAAACACAGCCCTCATTTGAAGTGTTTCTAAAATCCCCTATGGGAAAAATGAATGGTGGAAAAAAACGATTGGAACCATTTCTGTGTTTGACCTCTAGATTGTATAGGTATTATGACTCATACTGTGGTACTCTATAATGGCTTGAACAATAGGCTAGCGAGTCTGAGGAGTTTTC
Source organism: Salmo trutta (assembly GCF_901001165.1). Classification (NCBI taxonomy): domain Eukaryota; kingdom Metazoa; phylum Chordata; class Actinopteri; order Salmoniformes; family Salmonidae; genus Salmo; species Salmo trutta. Next base: position 30,356,867 of record NC_042961.1, read on the forward strand.
TAGGCAGAGACCATGGCGTGTTTTCTAAGATGAGACTGTGCCAGCTATTATTCAGACCTTATGACTGTACACTCCCAGTCAATAGCCTTTTGGACTTATGAGTAGGCTACTCCTCTGGATAGGCATTGAGTTGGACAGCTAACGGGCTGTTTGTTGAATGAACATCCCCTGATCAATCCATCCCTGCGTCTCATATTTTACATTACAAAATGACTGCGTTATTATTATGATAATACAGCAGTTATGATCGGCACATTTGAGTGATGAATAGGCATATACCTTGCAAATAACCTTGTCATCTATTTATCACTCTATCGACATCTGTCAATTATCCAAAACGTTGTGACCAGAGTTGGGGTCAATTCCATTTCAATTCCAGTCAATGCAGGAACAACACTGAAATTCTCTTCAATGCTTTTCAATTAGGGAAATGTGGAATTCGAATTTGAATTTGGTTTACTTTCTGAATTGAGTGGAATTGGAATGGAACTGACCCCAACCCTGATTGTGACATGTCATTTGACTACTGAGCTATTGTCAGAACATTATGTTGCAAAATAATTTCAGAAGATGGCTACATGATCTAAAATGTTGGACATGTGCACAATGTTTGCAGTTCAAGTGCACTCAGTGGTCCCCCCCAGTGATGTCACAGAGCAATTGACAGAAATCCTTTCTGTTTTTCTCTGCGAATGCACATAAAAAGTACTTCTATTTTAAAATGAGGTAAAATTAGATTACGATTGGTTGTGAATAGGCAACTGGGAGGTTGTTGAGTTGTTTTTTTGTAAATTGTTGCTCTGTTAAAATATCCATATACACCCTTTTAAATTCATTACCAGTCACCGCCAGCATACAGAGACGTTGACATTAGGTTGCCTTATGCAACAATGCACCCACCACACGCCCGCACTTACACACACACCACACACACACACACACACACACATCACCATCATCAGAGGTGGCGCGTTGTTGGGAAGTTATTAAAATGGAAATGAGAATGTGTGATGTTGTGATGTTAATTGCGGAGGGGAAGAAATGATTTATGTTATTTAATGCAGTGTTTAAAGAGTGAATGAGGTTGCTATCTGCTAAATAGGGTAATTAATGCTATATATTACTTATGTTAGTCCAAATTAAGGAATGAAATTATAGATGGTGGTGACGGCAGCGGCTCTGCGTTTATCTGTGAAAAAACGGCTTTATTTTATCAACTTTATTAGGCCCGTTTATCTCTTCTCTCTCTTCAATTTTTCTTCAATTTTGCTTCCTATTCTTCCTAAAAAAAATTCTGTTGTCTATATTGTCACATTTGTGCCGTCCGTTGCTTGCTGGTTTGAACAACAGTTTTGGAGGTCATGTAGTCAGAACAAGTCTGTCTATCCTCAAAGACTACTTTTGAAATGCCATATACAGTCACTGGGTTTTTCCAATCTGTATCTGGGTTGAGACTTAAAGCTCTTGTGTCCCCCTAAGTAAAGAAAGACAACGTTTTTAACCATGACGCAAAAGGTATCAGTCCCAACCTCCCACCTATGTGTCCCCACCCTCTATTACTGAAACACTCCCACAAAGGAAGAGAATAGCCTCCCCTCTTCATACAATTAACTTTGCTATTATGGTTGCCATTCTGTAAGCTTCAGGAGTCTCATGTCACAAACTTCCAGATATGCAGCCAAGTCTGTCGATACTCAGAGACATGACTTGATGTACAAGATTTCTTATATCCATCTGAGATGCTTGAATAAACTACCAGGTGGATCAGATTAAATCCAGACACAAGACAAGTATTTATTAAACTATGCATTTATTACACCTGGTGGAGGCAGTAGAGTAGAGAAATATGATTTCCAGAAGTGGAGTTAGCCATGCACGACCATGACTGAAGCTCTAGTCTACAGCATGTTCATTTAGTCGATAATATTCTGTGTGTAACCTACTGAAATGTGTTGTTTCACTACCCATCTCAGTGAGGACCCTGTTGTGATGATTGTCTTAACGACAATGTGAGTCCGGAGTGTCACTGCTCTACACAGGCCTCCTACAGGGCTTTACACTAGCTAGAGCTAATGTAGCAGCAGGACACATGCATGCGCGCGCGCACACACACACACACACACACACACACACACACACACACACACACACACCATTGCACCCTGCCCACTGCTGCGGCGTACCACTGAGATATTAATGTTTAAGCTAATTAGATCACAGACACCAAACTATTGGATCCATAGACGGTGTTATTGTAAGGCTGCATATTTCACTTACTGAATGCAATTCATATGGGCTGTAATTGTATGAGTGTATGGTAATTTCATGATGAAACAAACAATACTAATACGAATACGCCGTATGAGAAGGGGTTGTTTTAGGCTACAGCAAGGTCATGAAGAAAAAATGTTGTTTTTCATATAGAATAATTAAGGTGTATTGTTTTTACACACACATATTACTGTAAAACTGGTCTAAATGAAAACTGAACATTGATTATGCTTTTCGGTTTTCTCAGTGATATGTTAGATATCTGTTTGATGGTAACAGTAACACATTTGAGGGATAGTCATGGTGGTCGTACTGTGCTGTGTTGCTATTTTAACATTGCAGCTCTCTCATTCTCTCTCTCTCTCTATCTCTCTTTCTTTCTCATGAGAAACATTTTCTCCTCTCCTCCGCTCCTGAATGCATATGTTGCCATAGAAATAGAATGAATAGAACGGGAATCCCCATTCAAGTCAATGAGGGCATAATGGGTGGACTGGCGGCCATTGCGAGTGTACCCATAGAAGCAAAGCAGTAAGTAAAAGCAGGAAGTGTACCCATCAATATGTGCTGTGATGTGTTGATCCAACTCAACTGACATTACAAAAAAGATATTCTATATTTCAGCAAAGCCCAAAGTTTCATCACGTTAAGAGTCCATGTTACAACAGAAATGAACTTTTTTCTTTCTTTCTTTCTTTCTTTCTTTCTTTCTTTCTTTCTTTCTTTCTTTCTTCTTTCTTTCTTTCTTTCTTTCTTTCTTTCTTTCTTTCTTTCTTTCTCTTTATCCCTCTCTCGCATTCTCTTTATCCCTCTCTAGGTGTTCCTGTCCTGTATAGAGGCCCATATGAAGGAGATGCGAGACCCACGCACACGTACTGGGATATGTTTTTGTGCCCGGCTTCAGCAATAAGAGCATCGACAATGTTGTCCCCACAGTGACCGTACGTACATATCCCAACCAGAAGCCATGGATTACAGGGAACATCCGTAAAGCATGCATGAGAGCACCAGCATGCATGAAGCATACATGAGAGCACCAGCTGTTCCGGACGACTGTGTGATCACCCTCTCCGTAGCCAATGTGAGCAAGACCTTTTAAACAGGTCAACATACTCAAAGCCGCGGGGCCAGACAGATTACCAGGACGTGTACTCAAAGCATGCGCGGACAATTAATCAAATGGCCACCCCTTTCTATTTACACTGTTGCTACTCTCTGTTTATTATCTATGCATAGTCACTTTACAAATTACCTCGACTAACCTGTACCCCCGCACATTGACTCCGTACTGGTACCCCCTGTATACACACTCGTTATTGGGATGTCATTTTCTTGTGTTACTTTCAGATTTTATTTAAGTATTTTCTTAACTCTATTTCTTGAACCACATTGTTGGTTAAAGGCTTGTAAGTAAGCAGGTCTACACCTGTTGTATTCAGTGCATGTGACAAATAACATTTGATTTGATATAGAATTTACTTCAATTCCAAAGCAAACAGCCTTTTTATTAAGCATTTTTACGCTCTTCTTACGTTCCCAGAGCATAATTATACATTCCTATCACTTTCCACAAGCATCATTTTACGTTCCTCTTATAGTCCCACAACAGCATTTTGACATACCTCTTATGGTTCCTCAACATAATTTTGACATTCCTCTTATGTTCCCCCCAATGTTATTTTTAAACTGTGTGTGTGTGAGAGAGTTGGAGGAAGAGTTGCTAAGGCAGAGGGCTATCTTTGGCCCGGGGCCGGGTTGCTGACACTAGGCTGGGTCCAGCATACAGCCATTCTGTATCTGTCTCTCTTTGTCTTTCTCTCTCTCTCCTTAAGGTTTTACATTGTTACATAATTAATGAACAAAGCTACAATGATTTATTTAAGAAATTTCTACTTGAATCTGTACCAATCATCTTTCACTATACCTGGTGTCATCCTGGCATGTGAACACTGGGCAGTGGTGGAAAAGGTACCCATTTATCATACTTAAGTAAAAGTAAAGATACCTTAATAGAAAATGACTCAAGTAAAAGTAAAAGTCACCCAGTAAAATACTACTTGAGTAAAAGTATAAAAGTATTTGGTTTAAAATATACTTAAGTATCTAAAGTAAAAGTATACACTACCGTTCAAAAGTTTGGGGTCACATAGAAATGTCCTTGTTTTTGAAAGAAAAACAATTTTTTTGGCAGATTTTTTATGGAATATCTACATAGGCACATTATCAGCATCCATCGCTCCATTAAACAGTACCCGCAAAACACCAGTCTCAACGTGTCACGGTTGTCGTAGGAAGGAGCGGACCAAAGTGCAGCGTGTGTGTTGTTCCACATTTTATTTACACTGTGAAACTATGCAATACATATAAATAAACTGAATGACAAAAACAACAAACCGTGATGCAGAGGTGAAACATACACTGACTCAAAGATAATCTCCCACAATGCCAGGTGGAAAAAAAAACCTACTTAAGTATGATCTCCAATTAGAGACAACGAGGACCAGCTGCCTCTAATTGGAGATCATCCCAAACAAACCCAACATAGAAATACAAAACTAGAACCTGAACATAGAAGTAGAAAACATAGAAAAACACCCCCTGTCATGCCCTGACCTACTCTACCACAGAAAATAACATCTTACTATGGTCAGGACGTGACACAACTTCAACAATGAAGAGGCGACTCCGGGATGCTGGCCTTCTAGGCAGAGTTGCAAAGAAAAAGCCATATCTCAGACTGGCCAATAAAAATAAACGATTAAGATGGGCAATGGAACACAGACACTGGACAGAGGAACTCTGCCTAGAAGGCTAGCATCCCGGAGTCACCTCTTCACTGTTGATGTTTGAGACTGGTGTTTTGCGGGTACTATTTAAAGAAGCTGCCAGTTGAGGACTTGTGAGGTGTTTTTTTCTCAAACTAGACACTCTAATGTACTTGTCCTCTTGCTCAGTTGTGCACCGGGGCCTCCTACTCCTCTTTCTATTGTCGTTAGAGCCATTTTGCGCTGTTCTGTGAAGGGAGTAGTATACAGCATTGTATGAGATCTTCAGTTTCTTGGCAATTTCTTGCATGGAATAGCCTTCATTTCTCAGAACAAGAATAGACTGATGAGTTTCAGAAGAAAGTTAATTGTTTCCGGTCATTCATTGTTTCTGGCCATTTTGAGCCTGTAATCGAATCCACAAATGCTGATGCTCCAGATACTCAACTAGTCTAAAGAAAGCAACATTAACAATGTCTACACTGTGTTTCTGATCAATTTGATGTTATTTTAATGGTCAAATGTGCTTTTCTTTAAAAAACAAGGACATTTCTAAGTGACCGCAAACTTTTGAATGGAAGTGTACATCTTTTCACATTCCTTATATTATGCAAACCAGACGGCATAGTTTTCTTGTTTTAAAATGTATGGATAGCCAGGGGCACACTTCAACACTCAGACATAATTTACAAACAAAGCACTTGTGCTTAGTGAGTCCGCCAGATAAGAGGCAGAACTATAGATGACCAGGGATGTTCCCTTAAAAAGTATGTGAATTGGACCATTTTCCTGTCCTGCTAAGCATTCGAAATGTAACGAGTACTTTTGAGTGTCAAGGAAAATGTATGGAGTAAAAAGTAAATATTTTCTTTAGGAATGTAGTGAAGTAAAAGTAAAAGTTGTCAAAAATATAAATATTAAAGTAAAGTACAGATACCCCAAAAAACTACTTAAGTAGTACTTTAAAGTATTTCTACTTAAGTACTTTACACCACTGACAATGGGGGACCAAATTCACAAAGCATCTTAGAGTAGGAGTGCTGATCTAGGATCAGTTTTGCCATTGAAATCATAATGAATAAGATGGGGGACCTGATCCTCGATCTGCTTTATGAATACAGGCCCAGATAAATGAACTAGTGCCCTGTTGAAACCAGTTGTTATATGAGTGTAATGGCTGTTCTGTGTAGTTGGAAGATGATACAGTATATTTGTGAGAAATGGTCTGCCTTAGGAGATCAGAAGAAGGACAGAGACTGACTCAGGTAAGACCACAGACACATACCTCACATAATATAATAGAATCGAACCGACGTTCCTGGCATTGCAAGGGCCGTGTTTTACCAACTGAGTGCCTGTGCCTGTGCCCACACTCATGTGTCTGGTGTTCCAGAGCCGAGGATCCTGTGTGAGTCAGGTGCAGAGGCAGGGAGAAAGGGGAGGAGGGACTGTGAGTGCCTAACCTTTTTCACCGTCCCAACTGAGACTACTACCCCTCTCACTGAGCCATGCCTCCCGAGCCCACAACCCCTGAATGTGTGTTTGTATGTATCAGGTTGTATACTGGTTGTATATGGAAGGTTTGATAATGTATTTTTTTAATCATCCAGATGATATCCTATGGGATTCCAATAGCTCACCGCTGCTGTCAGAATCTCATCTGTTATAGTTAGCGAAGTGTGTGTGTGTGTACGGTGTGTTTGTATTGTGTGTGTGTGTACAGTGTGTGAGTCAGTGGTAACTATGTTAACAGGGCCGTTTAAGCTCAGACAACCAGCAGAGTGTTTTAATAATGTTTCTGACAGAAGAATTAATAAAAACAGGAGGAGGTCGTATCAGCTGTCTCCTAGATAGTTGGCATGTGTGTGTGTCCTGCTGAGCTGTTGTCAGATAACCAGGCCTTTTCACGCTTATTAATCCAGGAGCACTGTCCTCAGAGCCCCCACACACACAATCTCCAGCATGATTAGACTACCACCGCCGATAGTGTGATTATGATGGTAATGTGTGTGGGGAGAAATCAATGGTATGACATTAGCCTCTCAGTCAATAAGAATCCTCCTCTCTTCCACTCATCCACCTCTCCTCTTCTCTTACATTTTCCTCTCGTCCTCTCCTCAGTTCATCTGATTTCCTCCTTTCTTTTCCTCCTCTGCCTCCATTAGTGGAATCACATCCGCTTGATAATTCATAGTCGCTTTAGTTAATGTCTCTGTAGGTTGTATGCACATTATTGTGGGTTGTTTTTTCTGTTGCCAATACATAGAATTTTTTTCTACATCTATCACATTGTGTGTGTGTGTGTGTGTGTGTGTGTGTGTGTGTGTGTGTGTGTGTGTGTGTGTGTGTGTGTGTGTGTGTGTGTGTGTGTGTGTGTGTGTGTGTGTGTGTGTGTGTGTGCGTGTGTGTGTGCACACACGCTTGTGTTTGTTCAGACGAGTGGCTCTGGCTCTGATCACTTAGCAGGTCTCCTATTGTGTGTGTGGCATTGATTAATTTCTCTAATAATCATCAGGCCCCTTTCTCTCCCAGTATGTACGATTTGATTAGTAATCATTGTGAGGGGCCTGTGGGTGAGTTGGGGCCTGTGGGTGAGTTGGGGCCCCATATGTTTTTTGGGTGGTGGGTCCCAGGGGGCAGAGAAAGGGAGAGAGACAGTAAGGGGGCCAGGTGTGCACACACACACACACACACACACACACACAGTGGGAAATGAGGGGGGACAATAGAATTAGTCACACATAATCACAATCGTAGCCGTGACTGGCTTCAGAGTCACACATAATACAAGCATCAGGGTCCATTCACGCTCTAAGTCTAGCTGGAGCATCGCCATCTTGGCCAGTCTCTATCTTATCCGATCAATCAATGTTAATAATCTCAATAATGAAGTGGTGACTGTGTCATTTTAATCATGATGAAGACGTGTGATTAAAATGATCAATCAAGTGCACCCTGAAATGGTGATGATGTCTTTCCATCCCATGAGAGTACAAGGGTAGACATGGGCTGGGTTTCATGGTTTGCATATTAGTTTGTGAGATTTTACAATGGATACACTGTAAATTAATGCATAACTGTTTCTTTAAAATTGTTATAAATTCATGTAAAGGGTTCAAATTCAAGTTGTGTAGTACAATTAATATGTTCAATGTTTTTAGCCTCACTTTGATGTACCCTGTCATGTCCTCCGATGATGATGCAACACTGACTCTCTGTCGTGTCCTCTCTCTTCCAGGTTAAAGCTAATGCGTGTGTGGTGGTGATCAGTGGCCTGTCTGTAACAGAGGGGCTGCTGTTGTTTGGGAGAGACAGTCTGTACGTGTGTGAGGTCTTTGCCGTTTGCCGCAGGAAACCGGAGAGAGAGAGAGATTTCCCTCTCTTTCTACCTCACCTCCTCGTTATTTTGTCTCTTTCTCCCGTCCTACTCTCTCTGTACACGTTGTTCGGTGGTGTCAGCATTGAGGTGACGTTAGAGGGGTTTCTGAGGTCATAACTAATGCCAGGTGAATGTAGGCACATACACATACACAACATGTAGATAATGTATATAGTAGAAACAGAAAGAACACACTGCAAATTTTCAACACATTCTTTATTTCAACATTTTACAACATGAAGACTGAAGCCAACCTTTCCTAATGGCCTGTGGAATCATTGTTTCACAGGTAAAATAACAAATACTGTAAATTCAGCTAATGTTCATTGTCGACCTTCACAAACAGTGACACAGTGCCAGGTGACGTACATTGATATGACCTGACTTCAATAGAAAAGTATATTCATTAGAAAATTACAATGGCAACATGTTGTCCATTTTGTTGGTTTGAGCACTGTCCATTTGGATCAATCATCACATCATAGAACTGTGCTCAATTGCTCATTGGTTATGTAGAACTATGTCCAGTTGTTCATTGGCTGTCCTTGAGTGTCAAACCTCTCCCTGGACCATTATTCGTCACTCCTCACCTCCACTGTTCCTGATTGGCTTGGGCCACTGAGTTTGGCGTAATCAGCCCGGAGTACGGCACACCCCTGCCCTCCGCATCACCCTCTCTGTCCCTCCTCCCTCCTAGCATCCACCTCCTCTCCTTCTTGCAACTCTCCAAACAGGACCCACACAGACTCCCCTCCTTAGCCAGGTACACCCCCTCCTCCAGCCCCCCTTCACCCCTCGTCGCTCCCGAGTCTCCCTGGGCGTAGGACAAAGGGTTCCTCTTGGTGTTGAGTCTGATAATGCTCGGTAACACCTTGATAAACTCAGGCAGGGAGGGGAACAGGTTATCAAACAGGCCCAGCTCTTGGAGACTACAAAGCCCCACCATGGTGGGAGGCAGGGTGTCCAGGCGGTTCATGCCCAGGTTGAGGCTCCGTAGGTGGGCTAGGTTGCCTAGCGAAGGGGGAAGACCTGCGGAGGTCAGGCGATTGTTGGATAGGTTGAGGTGTGACAGCGCCACCAATTGGCTGACTGTCTCCGGTATGGCGTCCAACTGGTTGCTATGGAGATCCATCCAGCGGAGCGAGACCAGGTCACCTGGATGACCAGAGAGGAGATACGTTTTACTTAATTGTGTCATCCTATGTATGTGCTTTGTTCTGTGTTTTTTAGAAGGTGGGCTCAATACACAGCTGTGTGACTTACTAACAGACCTAATCAACAACAGAATCCAAATCTGCCAAGACTGATACTATTTGCTCTTCCCAATGTGACCATACCTCAAGGCACGCATCAATTCTTTGCCGATTGGAATTCTGTCACTCACATATTATGATGTTATTACGTAAGTCTACCATTTAAAATAGCCAAACAACCTAAAGGATAGTAAATAAATACCAATGAAGTCTGGTAGCTTCTTGAGTTGGTTGCGGCTGAGGTCCAGCTCGTTGAGGTCTGGTAGTTTGAGGAGACACTTGGGGAAGGTTGCGATCCCCATATTACTGAGGTCCAGTCTGCGGTGGCCATCAGTGGTCACACGCACAGCGTTCTTGGCCATCTTCAGAGTCACCTTCTTCCCCTTAGCACCTCCTCCTTTCTTCCCTCCTTTAGCCATGGTGCTGCAGGGAGACATGGTTAGAACAATCAATCACATTATATCATTATCAGTGGTTATCCAGACTGGGTAGTGTGTTTCAGTACCAAAGGTGGCCAGAGCATGTGTGTGTCGTGAGTCCTCCCTGCAGAGTATCTGAGTCCCAAACCATATTGTGTGTGTGTGTGTGTGTGTGCGCGTGTGTGTGCGCGTGTGCGTGTGCGCGATGGAGAAAGAGTGAGAGTGAAATGAGAAGGCTGATGTTATTTACACAGGGGCTCATGTCTGGCCTGGGGTGGAAGAGAGGGATCCATGCTCTCTGCAGAGAGAGAAATGTAGACCTGTGTGTGTGTGTGTGTGTGTGTGTGTGTCTGCTCCTGCCTGTTCACGCAGTTCACACAGTGTTTCCCTTATTAAGGCTAATGACTGACAGAGTTCTATCTCAACAGCAGAGAGGCGACAGAACAGACACAGAGTAATACATACATAAGGTAATACTGGTAAACAAATGAGTGGTGAAGCTTCCACACAGTTCAGCTGGTTGAACTGGGAAGCCTCTCCCAGGTGGGGAGTGTGTATGCATGTGTGAAAAGAGACTGAGTCAAATCAGGACTTTGATAGATTACGGTTAGGGCTCTGCTCCTCTCCCCTCTGTTGCAGAGAGCAGTGTGTGTGTGTGTCTCAGAGAGCAGTGTGTGTGTCTGTATTAAAACCCTAAGGCCCTCTATCGCCTCATTAATCATATTGAGGATCACAGAGAACAGAGAGGTGATTCACCATCGCTTGTTTCCATTACAACCTTAGATAGGAAACTATTGCTTGCAATTACTACCTGCAATTATACTATATTGTACAGAGCGACAAATGCAATGATTGATTTAGGCTGCTTTTACAAAAATAATGTGATAAGGAATTACTTGGGGTAAAAATTGCATATACTTCAGATCGCTCTTGATTTGTGAAATCAAGTGTATGACTTTGTATTAGTATCGTAGAACCCAGAGATATTTCTGTAAATGGGAATGAGACCAATACGTTTACCACAAGTCTGCTGTTCAGACTTTATTTCTGGGCTTTACAGGTGAGAGATAACTGAATATTATTGAGCTTAGTTAAACAAGATGTCCTGATTTAAGCCCAAGTCCATTTTTGGATTTAACTTAGGGGCTTTTCACACTACTGAGCCGAACCAAGCCAAGCCAAACCAAGCTGTACTGAGCCCGCCTAGTTACATATGCATCCACCATAGTTGCTGGAACCATGTTGAAAAGAAATGGCCTTTCCATGCCTGCATATTTTGGTTGGGGTTGGCACAATAGTGGGAAAGAAAAGTTATGTAATGTAGTAATAGATGAGGATAAGTCATAAACCCCCCTATCAACATCGGCGAGACCACAGTGGAGAAGGTGGAAAGCTTCGTTCCTCTGCGTACACATCACTGACAGACTGATATGGTCCACCCACACAGATATTGTGGTGAAGAAGGCGCAACAGCGCCTCTTCAACCTCCGGAGGCTGAAGAAGTTCGGCTTGGCACCTAAAACCCTCCCAAACCTTTACAGATGCACAATTGAGAGAATCCTGTCGGGCCGTATCAACGCCTGGTACGGCAACTGCACCACCCGCAACTGCAAGGCTCTCCAGAGGGTGGTGCGGTCTGCCCAACACATCACTGGGGGCAAACTACCTGACCTCCAGGACACCTACAGCACCCGATGTCAGGCCAAAAATATCATCAAGGACAACAACCACCCGAGCCACTGCCTGTTCACCCTGCTATCATCCAGAAGGTGAGGTCAGTACAGGTGCATCAAAGCTGGGACCGAGAGACTGAAAAACAGCTTCTATCTCAAAGCCTTCAGACTGTTAAATAGCCATCACTCGCATATTAGAGGATGCTGTTCTATACACATAGACTTGAAATCACTGGCCACTTTAATAATGGAACACTAGTCACTTTAATAATGTTTACACATCTTACATTACTCATCTCATATGTAAATACTGTATCCTATTCTACTGTATCTTAGTCTATGCCACTCTGACATTGCTCATCCATATATTTATATATTTTTAATTCCATTCCTTTACTTTAGATTGTGTGTATTGTTAGATATTACTTGTTAGATATTATTGCACTATTGGAGCTAGAAAACTAGCATTTCGCTACAACCGCAATATCTCCTAAACACGTGTATGTGACAAATAACATTTGATTTGATTTAAGTACTTACCATGCTTTATCTACAGTAGAGTGAAGAGGTTCAACCAGTTGATCTGGCCTGTGAAGTTTGGTAGCAGTGTAGTGTGTCTGTCAGCAGCTCCAGTTAACTGGCCATTCCATGCCACCTGAGAACCATGCTCCTTACAATCATAGAATTTTCAGTTTTCAGACAATGCTGCATCTGGCAATTGCAAAACACTGTAGGCTTCTGATGTTTCAGTTAGTGGACTCCATTAGAGTATAGTTTATAGTAGTATCAAACTTGAAAACACCTTTTATATGTGGATGAATAGATTTAGAGTTGAGTTTAGTCCTGAAACATGCACTCTCAATGCCCCAGTTGCACCCTCCCTCTTCCACTCTCTTTTTCTCTACACAGAGGTGGACAGGAAAAGGTTTCTGTTGTTTAAAGACGTTACTAAGCAACAGGAGTCTGTGGCGCCAGGACTTTATGAGAGAGAGAGAGAGAGAGAGAGAGAGAGAGAGAGAGAGAGAGAGAGAGAGAGAGAGAGAGAGAGAGAGAGAGAGAGAGAGAGAGAGAGAGAGAGAGAGAGAGAGAGAGAGAGGAGAGAGAGAGAGAGAGAGAGAGAGAGAGAGAGAGAGAGAGAGAGAGAGAGAGAGAGAGAGAGAGAGAGAGAGAGAGAGAGAGAGAGAGAGAGAGAGAGAGAGAGAGAGAGAGAGAGAGAGAGAGAGAGAGAGAGAGAGAGAGATCGAAATTTCAGCAGCCATTAAAATGTAATATTCTCCCAAATCAGATTAAAATATATCTAGAAAATGTACAGTTTTTGGCATAGATACTGTGGAGCTTAAACACACCAATTATATTGCAGGCTTCAGTTGTTGGAATGAGATATTTTGTGGGAGTAGTGCTAGTGCTCAGTAGTTGGCAGGTCTTCTAATGTCTGAACCCCCTCTTTTGAACCCTGGCTTAATGATCATGATATTACAGTTGAATTAGAAAACAGTTGGAGAAGAATCTTCTATGCCACTTCTATGGCTTAGTAAGAGTTCCTTTCTCTGTTGAAAAGCAGGAAACACACACACACACACACACACACACACACACACACACACACGCACACACCAACACACACACCTCATGTGTGGTGAAGGCTCCTTATTGGTTTCACATCTTCAAACTCCTGTATAAAAAAGCATAATAGAGCATTGGCTCACCTTAATGTCATAAAGTAGGCTACCTAGTTATATTCGACCAACAACTGTCTCTGATAATTTTCTATGGAACACTTGTGTTGTCTTCGGGGACAAAAATAACTAATTCCCTGTAAACCCATAGATGGCACCATACGCTACTCTACATGAGAACACACTTCACACACACTAAACTATGCTTATAGTTGAGTGTCCTTGTTTTTCTAAAACACTCACTAACACACACAATCTATCTCACACACACAGCCTCACCTCTCCCCACTCACTACTGCACTGTTCTCGAGTCTGAGGTTTAGAACTCTCAAAGGCACAACAACAACATTCCACACATGGTTGCTAGGCAACCCACAATCAGAACAGGTCCCTGTGATATCACTGACTGACAGAGTTCTAAATGTTTTCATTCATAAAATCAGAAAATAAATGAAAAACAGTTTGTATTTATAGAAGACCTTTCATACATTTCAAAGGGACAATAGGGTAATCAAATTAAATCAAATTGTATTTGTCACATGCGCTGAATACAACAAGTGTAGACCTTACAATGAAATGCTTACTTACAAGCTATTAACCAACAATGCAGTTTTAAGAAAAATAAGTGTCTAAAAATAGATAAGTGAATCTAAAATAAAAGTAACAAATTATTAAGGGCAGCAGTAAAATAACAGTAGCGAGGCTATTTACTGGGGGTACCGGTACAGAGCCAATGTGCTGGAGCACCGGTTAGTCGTGGTAATTGAGGTAATATGTACATTTAGGTAGATTTAAAGTGACTATGCATAGATGGTGTGTTTGGACCATGACAGTTTTTTGGTGATGTGGAAACCAATGAACTTGAAGCTCTCAACCTGCTCCACTACAGCCCCGTCGATGAGAATGGGGGCATGCTCTGTCCTCCTTTTCCTGTAGTCTACAATCATCTCCTTTGTCTTGATCACGTTGAGGGAGAGGTTGTTATCCTTGCACCACACTGCCAGGTCTCTGACTGCCTCCCTATAGGCTGTCTCATCGTTGTTGGTGATCAGGTCTACCACTGTTGTGTCATTGGCAAACTTAATGATGGTTTTGGAGTCGTGCTTGGCCACGCAGTCATGGGTGAACAGGGAGTACAGGAGGGGACTGAGCATGCACCCCTGAGGGGCCCCGTGCTGAGCAACTGAATCCGGTTTGTAGGCCTCCTTGCTTGCACACGGTTTTCAGTTCCGCCCACACATTTTCTATAGGATTGAGGTCAGGGCTTTGTGATGGCCACTCCAATACCTTGACTTTGTTGTCCTTCAGCAATTTTGTCACAACTTTGGAAGTATGCTTGGGGTCATTGTCCATTTGGAAGACCCATTTTCGACCAAGCTTTAACTTCCTGACTGATGTCTTGAGATGTTGCTTCAATATATCCACATAATTTTCCTCCCTAATGATGCCATCTATTTTGTGAAGTGCACCAGTCCCTCCTGCAGCAAAGCACCCCCACAACATGATGCTGCCACCCCCGTACTTCACAGTTGGGATGGTGTTCTTCGGCTTGCAAGTCTCCTCCTTTATCCTCCACACATAACGATGGTCATTATGGCCAAACAGTTCTATTTTTGTTTCATCAGACCAGAGGACATTTCTCAAAAAAGTACGATCCTTGTCCTCATGTGCAGGTGCAAACCGTAGTCTGGCTTTTTTATGGCAGTTTTGGAGCAGTGGCTTCATCCTTGCTGAGCGGCCTTTCAAGTTATGTCGATATAGGACACGTTTTACTGTGGATATAGAGACTTTTGTACCTGTTTCCCCCAGCATCTTCACAAGGTCCTTTGCTGTTGTTCTGGGAATGATTTGCACTTGTCACACCAAATTACGTTCATCTCTAGGAGACAGAACGCGTCTCCTTCCTGAGCGGTATGCGTGGTCCCATGGTGTTTATACTTGCGTACTATTGTTTGTACAGATGAACGTGGTACCTTCAGGTGTTTGGAAATTGCTCCCAAGGATGAACCAGACTTGTGGAGGTCTACATTTGTTTCTGAGGTCTTGGCTGATTTCTTTTGATTTTCCCATGATGTCAAGCAAAGAGGCACTGAGTTTGAAGGTAGGCCTTGAAATACGTCCACAGGTACACCTCCAATTAACTGAAATTTTGTCAATTAGCATATCAGAAGCTTCTAAAGCCATGACATTATTTTCTGAAATGTTCCAAGTTGTTTAAAAGCACCGTTAACTTAGTGTATGTAAACTTCTGACCCACTGGAATTGTGATACAGTGAATTATAAGTGAAATAATCTGTCTGTAAACAATTGTTGGAAAAATGTTTTGTGTCATGCACAAAGTAGATGTCCTAACTGACTTCCCAAAACTGTAGTTTGTTAACAAGAAATTTGTGGAGTGGTTGAAAAACAAGTTTTAATGCTTTACGGTGGGAAATACACATGCGGAGATCATCCTTTCACCCACACACGTCTCAGAAAGACACGGCAGTTGGAACCAAAAATCTCAAATTTGGACTCCAGACCAAAAGACAAATGTCCACTGGTCTAATGTCCATTGCGCGTGTTTCTTGGCCCAGGCAAGTCTCTTCTTCTCATTGGTGTCCTTTAGTAGTGGTTTCTTTGCAGCAATTCGACCATGAAGGTCTGATTCACACAGTCTCCTCTGAACAGTTGATGTTGAGATGTGTGTGTTACTTGAACTCTGTGAAGCATTTATTTGGGCTGCAATTTCTGAGGCTGCGAACTCTAATGAACTTATCCTCTGCAGCAGAGGTAACTCTGTGTCTTCCATTCCTGTAGCGGTCTCCATGAGAGCCAGTTTCATCATAGCGCTTGATGATTTTTGCAACAGCACTTTTTTTCCGTATTGACTGACCATGTCTTAAAGTAATGATGGACTGTCATTTCTCTTTGCTTATTTGAGCTGTTCTTGCCTTAATATGGACTTGGTCTTTTACCAAATAGCGCTTCCTCTGTATCTTCTGTATACCCCCCTACTTTGTCACAACAGAACTGATTGGCTCAAATGCATTAAGAAGGAAAGAAATTCCAGAAATTAACTTTTATCAAGGCACACCTGTTAATTGAAATGCATTCCATGTGACTACCTTATAAAGCTGGTTGAGAGAATACAAAGAGTGTGCCAAGCTGTCATCAAGGCAAAGGATAGCTATTTGAAGAATCTCAAATATATTTTGATTTGCTAACACTTTTTTGGTTACTATATGATTCCATATCTGTTATTTCATAGTTTTGATGTCTTCACTATTAATCAACAATGTAGAATATAGTAAAAATAAAGAAAAACTGAATGAGTAGGTGTTTAAAAACTTTTGACCGGTAGTATATAGATATCTCTTACATCAATAACAGTCTCTTATTAATCATGACCTCATATCAGTCTCATTCTGAACGTCGCAGACTTCTTGAATCCGCAAGAACCCCAGCCTCTCTGATTATTCAGTACTACACAAATTGATTGAATCATTTATTTACTAACTAACTAAATAATAACACAGAATACACAGACACACTTACATGAGACAAAAGTCCCTAGTGGACTGACAAGATATGACGGCTTGTTACACATATGGAGAGGGAGGGGTAGATAGGGAGAGAGAGACAAAAAGAGTCAAACTTATCGTACATTTGGAAACTACCCTCCAAGTATTAATAATACTTTGCTCACGAACCACCGCCCATTTGGGGTAAGGAATGTAATATATTTATGTGTAGATGTCTTTGTCCTTCATCTCTCTGAAACCAATCAATCCTTATATGGGAAGTGGTTCGATGGGTATAAGGCTCTGGTTGTCCACCAGAGGTCACAATGTCCTTCTTAGTTGTAACTGCTTGTAGTGGATGGTTCTTCAGATGCACCAATGACTGTCTGAGATGGGATCTTCTCCTTCCTTTCTTGAGTAGATAGTCAAGTTCTAGATCCCTTTACAGTCCTTATCTCCTTTACTCGTGTTGAGAGTTTCAGAGTTTCTAACAATTTCAACGTGTGGCCAAAGCTACACGCTTTTCTGGTCTGATAGGTGAGGTTATCTTCACAGCTCATGTTGATTCTTAGAGTTTCAACCATTCGTAATGTTCAGCTCACGTTGTCCATCTGCTGGTCTGAATATGTTCTTTCTTAGCGAGTCCTTTTAAGCACTCTGGTCGGAAAGGCAGTTCCATCACACTGACACACTCTTCTGACCTCATTAGGAGCGTGGCTTAGTTCATGTGCAACGGATATGAAAACCAAAATCACATTCCTATCTTAACAAAAATAGTTCAATCATTCTTCATATTATTTTAACATCATATTGGATGGAAACTTGAAAGCTAGAATGTGTTTCCTTCCTAAGTTACAGTATTTTCGTTATATATATATATTTTAATGACAACACAAATAGAAAATCAATATGACAGGATTAATCTTTAGATCCCCACGGGCCATTCTTAGCATTCCTATCTTAGAAATATTGTTCCAATATTCACTTTCTGGACAAAAAGGTTTTGGAGGCAAAAGTCTCCTGGAGGACGCAGGCATTCCTTGGTTGATACTGAAAAGCCAAGGGACAGATTCCCCACCTGCCTAATTTATGACCGAGTGTTAAGGTGTCAACCCCCCCCCCCCCTTTCCCCTATTCTGTGAGTAAGAGGGTCTGGTTGTTGTCAGCTATTTACTAAGGTGATCTGAGGCCTTTGCTCCTCACAAAGGAGTCATGACATCAGTTCCGCATGGGCATCAAGAACACGCACAATATGAACCTCATTTAAAAACTACTTTACAAGGTGCAGGCCATGTTGGACGACCTGGCCTAGCAACTATGGATAGTGCCTCACCACGTCATGGGCAAGGTGGGAGGCAACAGTGAGCAGTGACGCTGGTGCAGTGCTTCCCAAGACATTACAACACCTTGACAGGTTCTTCAATGCACGGTGGAATTACAGTATGATAACTAAAAAGATGGAGAGAATTCTGGGGTTTAGTTGCCAATATGCAGACGAAGTCAAAAAGAGAACACACAAAAGGCTGTTGTATAAAACACCTGTCTCCCGATTACATCTTCAAACTAAGGCAACCATGTCATCCGTGACAGAGAGAGAGAAGCGTCAATCCATGTAAACGGGTAAGATAGTCTAGCTAGCTACATTTTCAGATATTCCATGTTTCTAACTTTGTCAGAAAGTCATTTTCATTTCAAGTTAAAGTGTACTGTTAGCTAGCTAGCTAACAGTATGATCTGTGTAGTAATATTATTCGTATCTCAGAGCCATTTGCATTGCTAATTATAGCCTAATGTTAGCTAGGTAACATTGAACCTGGTTGGTTGGTTAGCTACCTGCAGATTCATGCATGGTAGTAACGTTATGAGTTGGGATTATGGTTCATTGTGTAGCTAGCTATGCAAGTAACCATTTCAATAGAATGTTCAATATGTCACTGCGACATAAAAACAGCCTAACCAGTTCTGCTAGGGCGAGTAAAATGATCAAAGTGAGCTGTTCTCTCATTTGTATCTGGAAGTAGCTAGCCAACGTTAGCCAGTTAGCTTGGGTGCTTGACTGCTGTTGTTAGGTCAGAACACTTAGATCAACCCTACTCCTCGGCCAGAGCGTCCAGTGTGCACTCTGAACACCCCGAGAGGTAAACACTCTGAATTTACAAAAGGACAATCTGACAACGCTCTTAGTTTTTGAGCGCCCAGAGCGCACTCCGAGCACACTTCCCATTGTCCATCAACTGGAGTGTATGATATACAATTTTCTAGCTCTGAGTGTCTACTTTTATCCAATAAAAAAATAACACAATTGCACAATTTTTGTTATATTCACCTACATTGATGAAATAGCTCCACAAACTTCAAAGTGTTTCCTTTCAAAGAGTATCAAGAATATGCATATCCTTGCTTCAGGTGCTGAGCTACAGTCAGTTAGATTTGGGTATGTCATTTTAGGTGGAAATTGAGATGAAGGGTCTTATCCAGAAGAGGTTTTTAACCAACAACTTGGGCAAACTAAGCGGTCTAGAGATGCTACAGTAAGGTTACTTTCAGTGATGGAATTCAGGATTTTGGGAACTGGTCAGCTGGGCTAGTACACCACAATTTGTATTAGCCGAGTCCATAATCGGTACCGAAAAGTACTAGATGCTGGCTATCGGGCTAGCTTAATTTCCATCCCTGGTTACTATACTTTACATGTGTATTTGACCAGACCTTAGAATTGATTCTTGTCTGAATAAGTACCATAACAAGAGCTGTAGTTTGTAGTATACATCCATTGTTAATATTGTCAGAAGAGAGTGTTTTTTTACTCTCTCCTCACATCTGATGTTTGTGGGTGCCCAGATCGATGAGACCTTCATAGAGCAAGTCCTGCAGCTTTGTTTAAAACAGATGACCTCATTCCTCATCAAGTAAGAAGGTTTAGAAAATAAGGTTTAGAAAAGTTGTCATAATAATTGTGTTATGTTTTTGGTCATGACTTTACATTGAGGTTAGTAAAAGTATCTCAGGGAATTCAATGTTGTCACCCTCTGATCTGTTTCAACTGTTCTTGTGATTATCTCCACCCCCTCCAGGTGTCGTTATTTTCCCTGGTGTATTTATTCCTGTGTTTCTTGTCTCTCTGTGCAGTTCGTCTTGTGTCTTTCAAGTCAACCAGTGTGTGTTCCCGTACTCCTGCTTCTATTCTCTTTTTGTTAGTCCTCCCGGTTTTGTCCCTTGCCTGTTTTCTGGACTCCGTACCCACCTGCCTGACCATTCTGCCTGCCCTGACCTCGAGCCTGCCTGCCACTCTGTACCTCCTGGGTTCTGAACTGGTTTTGACATTTTGCCTGTCCACAACCATTCTCTTGCCTACCCTTTTTGGATTGCTTAATAAATATCTCCCATGTCTACATCTGGGTCTCGCCTTGTGCCCTTTTAGTACGAACTGGCCAGGACAGACCCAGCAGACTTGGAACAGGACCGCCACTCTGTCTCCCTGCAGGGAGCCACCATTGGGAGGCACGAGGAGCTACTACAGGACCTTTTGGAAGGGCTTCATTCCCTGTTGGAACGCCATGACCTTGGGTTTAAGGCTATTATGGAGCAAATCAGGGAGTTAGCTCAAAGGCAGCCTGCCACCTCTGAGAACCTCCAACCCCCAACCAAACTATCGTCGTCTGGGGGATTTTATGGCAGAGGTGAGTAAGGGGTTCGATTCTCCGGTATCCGGGACAGAGGTGGCCTGAAAACGTCTTGAATTACGTCAAAACTCCCGTAGTGTGGCAGACTACACTGTTGATTTTCGCATGTTGGCCGCCAACAGTGCCTGGAATCTGGAATCTCTTTTCGATACCTTTCTTCACGGATTATCTGAGGTGGTAAAAGATGAGCTAGCTGCTTGGGAATTACCGGTGGACCTCGATTCCCTCATCGCCCTCACCATTAGCATTGATGGACGTCTAAGGGAACGCAGGAGTGAGAGGAGGTCTGGCCTAGGGCACACTCATTCATCTGCAATGGCTCGCTCACCTTCAAAGGAATCCGGAGGTCCCCGAAGGCTGTTTTTCCGAAAGGATCCGAAGCCACCCGCGCTCCCTCAAGAATCATCGGCGACGGGTGAGTCAGATACTCCGGAACCTATGCAACTGGGTAGAGCTAGATTATCGCCTACGGAATGTACCGTTCACATTGTCTCCAGCTATTGACAGAGCCTTTGTGGACCTGAAGCATCGGTTCACCGCAGCACCCATCGTCATCCATCCGGACCCGTCCCGTCAATTTGTGGTAGAGGTTGATGCTTCTGATGTTGGAGTGGGGGCCATCCTGTCTTTGCGATCTGCCCAGGACCAAAAGCTTCATCCCTGTGCCTTCCTTTCCCATCGTCTCAATCCTGCAGAGAGGAACTACGATGTAGGCAACCGAGAACTCCTGGCGGTGAAGATGGAGTTGGAAGAGTGGAGGCACTGGCTGGAAGGAGCAGAACAGCCATTCCTGGTCTGGACCGACCATAAAAATGTGGAATATCTCCATACAGCCAAGTACCTTAACTCCAGGCAGGCCCGGTGGCCTCTCTTGTTTTTAAGATTTAACTTCACCATTTCCTATCGCCCAGGGTCCAACAATGAGAAGCCTGACACCCTCTCCCGCCTATAAAGTTCCTCTGCCATACCCTCAGCCTCCGAAACCATTCTCCCTACCTCATGCCTTGCAGCCTCAGTGGGCTGGGGTATTGAGACCCTGGTTCACAAGGCACAACGTTCCCAACCTGGACCTGAAGGGTGCCCGGCTAACCGGCTGTTTGTCGCTAACTAACTCCGGTCCCGGGTCCTGGAATGGGAACATTCCTCCAGGCTGACCTGTCATCCAGGTTCCCACCATACCCTAGCATTCCTCCACCAACATTTCTGGTGGCCCACAATGGTTCCTGACATCTCCGCCTTCGTCGCTGCATGCACGGTGTGTGCCCAGAACAAGACTCCACAGCAAGCTCCTTCTGGCCTTCTTCAGCCACTACCGATCCCTCACCGTCCCTGGTCTCATATCTCTCTGAACTTTGTCACTAGGCTTCCCCTGTCTGATGGTAACACCGTCATTCTGACAGTAGTGGATCGGTTCTCAAAGGCCGCTCATTTCATCCCTCTCCCAAAACTTCCTTCTGCCAAGGAAATAGCCCAGCTCATGGTGCAGCACGTCTTCAGGATGCATGGACTCCCGGTGGATATGGTTTCCGACCGGGGTACTCAGTTCTTGTCTCAGATCTGGAAGGCGTTCTGCACCCTTATTGGGGAGTCGGCCAGCCTATCCTCCGGATTCCATCCCCAGTTGAACGGCCAGTCAGAGCGAGCTAACCAGGACCTGGAGACCTCCTTAAGATGCCTGGTCTCAACCAACCCCACTACCTGGAGCTGACAACTGGTCTGGGTGGAGTATGCCCGGAACACCCTTCGCTGTTCAGCCATGGGACTCTCCCCTTTTGAGTGCTCCATGGGGTATCAACCTCACAAGAACCGGAAGTCAACATACCCTCGGCCTAGATGTTCATCCGCCGCTGTCGACATACCTGGAGAAGAGCTCGGGTAGAACTTCTCAAGACCAACTCCAGGTATCATCAACAAGGGGACCGCTGCCGGACTCCAGCTCCCTGATACCGCATTGAGCAGAGGGTCTGGCTGTCCACACGGGACCTGCCCCTTCGGGCAGATCCCGCAAACTGTCCCCCCATTTCATTGGTCTGTTTCCCATCTCTAGAGTCCTTAGTTCCACTGCTGTCCGTCTCTTGTTACCCCGTACCCTCCGTATTCACCCTATGTTCCATGTGTCTAGGATTAAGCCTGTGTCTCACAGTCCTTTGTCTTCTGTCCCCAGGCCCCCCCCCCCCCCTCCCCGTGTCATTGATGGCCATCCGGCATACACGGTAAAACGTCTCCTGGGTGTTCAACAATGGGGCAGGGGTTTCCAGTACTTGGTTGGCTGGGAGGGTTACGGCCCGGATGAGAGGTGTTGGGTTCCCACTAGAGATATCCTGGATCCAGTCTCATTGCCGACTTCCACCCCCGACACCCCGGTCAACCAGGTATTCGCCCAGGTTAGACGCCAGGTGGCGCCCCTAGGGGGGGGGGGTACTGTCACACCCTGATCTGTTTCACCTGTCCTTGTGCTTGTCTCCAACCCCTCCAGGTGTCGCTTATTATCCCCGGTGTATTTATCCCTGTGTTTCCTGTCTCTCTGTGCCAGTTCGTCTTGTTTGTCAAGTCAACCAGCATTTTTATGTCTCAGCTCCTGCTTTTCCCAGTCTCTCTTTTCTCGCCCTCCTGGTTTTGACCCTTGCCTGTCCTGACTCTGTGCCCGCCTGCCTGACCACTCTGCTTGCCCCTGACCTCGAGCATGCCTATCGTCTTGTACCGTTTGGAATCTGACCTGGTTACTGAAACCCTGCCTGTCCTGACCTCAAGCCTGCCTATCACCTGGTACTGTTTGGACTCTGACCTGGTTTATGAACTCTCGCCTGTACTCGACCTGCCTTTTGTTATAATAAATATCGGAGCTCAACCATCTGCCTCCTGTGTCTGCTTTTGGGTCTCACCTTGTGCCCTTATGCAAACACATTCTGCTTAAACTAATAACACACAAACAATGTGTTTATGTCTTTATTGAACACACCGTGTAAATATTCACAGTGCAGGGTGGAAAAAGTATGTAACTGGTTGACCCTCCTTTGGCAGCAATTGTAAGGGGTGCGTAACTGGTGGCAGGGAAGTCAGACGCAGGAGAGCAGAACTGGGTAATAACTGGAGCAGTTTAACCTGTTGGGGCTAGGGGGCAGTATTTTCACGGCCAGATAAAAAACGTACCCGATTTAAACTGGTTACTACTCTTGCCCAGAAACGAGAATATGCATATAATTAGTAGATTTGGATAGAAAACACTCTAAAGTTTCTAAAACTGTTTGGTGTCTGTGAGCATAACAGAACTCATAATATTTTTTTTTGCAATTTTTCTCGTAAAATAGCAATAACATTCCAACCGGGCAACGTTGTATTCATTCAAAGGCTGAAAGAAAAAAATGGAGTAGTCTCGTGAACGCGCATCTCAGTCTCACTGTCCCCAGGCGGACCACTTACAAATTCTGCTGCTGTTCTTTGCCCAGAGACAGCAGACACCCCATTCCACTTTCTGGCGGCTTTAGAGAGCCAATGGAAGCCTTAGAAAATGTCACGTTACAGCACAGATGCTGTATTTTCGATAGAGATGCAACAGAAGGACAACAAATTATCAGACAGGGCACTTCCTGTATGGAATCTTCTCAGGTTTTGGCCTGCCATATGAGTTCTGTTATACTCACAGACACCATTCAAACAGTTTTAGAAACTTTAGAGTGTTTTCTATCCAAATCTAAATCCAAATAATACTTATATTATATTCTCGTTTCTGGGGAAGAGTAGTAATCAGTTTAAATCGGATACGTTTTTTATCCGGCCGTGCAAATACTGCCCCCTAGCCCCAACAGGTTAAAAAACTTGAGTGCCTCCATTGATCCATTGATCCTAGGAAATGTAGAAATAGTATTTGTGGTTTTCCTGTAGCATAAAACATATGCAGTACATACAAATAATGTAGTAACATTAAACAACACACAAAAGAAGAATCCTATTGAAAAGGCCTGCATATTTGACAGTCATTATCAAACAATAAATCAATGAATACATTAGTCTGTTGAAAACAGTGCTCACTGTTTCCTTCAAATCCCAGACAAGTCTGTGCAGTTGCAGTAATATCTATAACTTGATTTATGTCCCTAACAGAGTTTAGACTGTATGAATTCTCATTATTATTCTCATTGAATAAAGGTAATTGTTTTACAGTAAATTACATTCCTCCTCATGGGATCTCTATCAGGGGGTTAGAGGATTTTACAGAAAAATGAAAAGCTTCAGTCAATGTCTGGCAGATATTTCCTCTCTTCAACGTAATAGAATGAACCATGTTTAATATGCTTTATGTTACTTTATTCATGTTTCCATTTCAAACTTTGGTTTGCAATGAGAAGATGCTGCGTCTTCAGCCACTATGCACAAGCACGCACACAAGCATGCACACAAGCATGTACGTACACATGCACACACACACACTTACTCACTTCTTATGTGTGATTTCAGGTACATGTAGGATAAGTATGTGTGAGTGACGGAGTGGACACCTTGAGTTTGATAAGTTAAGTCTAGCGATCAATTTAAAGTCTCCCTCTATACCGTCCCCCCTTCTTCTTCTTCTTCTCTCTCTCTCTGAAAAAGGAGTGGGACACTGCCTCCAGAGACAACATGAGTGATGTCAGAGAGCTTATCCCAGAGTTTTTCTACCTACCTGACTTCCTGGATAACGCCAACCATTTCAAACTAGGTGTGTGTTGTGTGTGTGTATTCTGACGGTGGTTGGGTGTCTCTCTAGGCTATATGCAGGATGGTACCACTCTAGGGGACGTTGTCCTCTCTCCCTGGGAAAAGGGAGGCCCCTGGAGCACTTTAGGGGTTAAATGCCTTGCTGAAGAGCACAATGGCAGGAGATGAAATGGGGATGTCGGTTCTTGTTATTCTAATTCTACATTTTTAGGACTGGTTGCTCCCAGTGTGCTAGTGTTTTAGCTGTTATCCATCTTAGTGGAGACATCTCATATTCGAATACCAATTTGTGTTAAAGAAAGGGCTAAACATAATTTTTATGCACTTTCATAGATAATCAGCCTTTGTTGTCCTCATCAAGGAAGGCTTGCTTAGCTGTGTTTAAAACCACTGGCATTACAGGATAACAGGCTTTTCAGAGCCCTTAAGAACAAACACACAATACACTCTCTTATAACTCTGTTACTACTGATTGAATGCCTGCTATCACCCTCGCTCTCTCGCTCTGTGTTTTTCTCTTTTCTCTCTCCAGGACCGGACTACTGCATTTGGGGCCCCGGGGATTTTTGGGGGGGAGTTTTATAATGCTATTCTGCACATTTTGTCATGAGGCTAAGAGAAAATGTCGGATGTAATCCAGCCTTGTCTTTCTCCCTCTTTCACTTGCTAGCTGGCTCTCTATCTCTCTTTCTCTCCTTTCACTCCCTCTGTATTTCATCTCCCTCCCCTCTGCCTCAGTCTGTAATCTCATATAATGTCATATCGCCTCCAAGTAACACCAAATTAGCTGTTTTAGCGGCATGTTTTCTTCTTCATATGCAAATTAACTCCATATGGAACAATATGGAGCAGCAGTTATGAGACTGAGATCTGTTTTTGTTATTAAGGTCTTGTTAAGGTCTCGTTTACGGAGTGTCCACTATTTCTACTCTTTCCTCATTTACTGTTGAAAACACATCTCTAATTCAAGCTAATTCAAGCAAAATGATTCTGTAATTCTGTGATTCAGTCGTGATGAGAGTATTGGCTCATAACATTGTCCTGCTCCTCACTTTAAATGAATTTATGTAGGAAATCACACCTGGATAATCTGATAGGTACTGGGCTCGCTAACGAGTTTCTGCTGCTTATTTCACATCTGGATTTGATTGTATCTCATTGTAACATATACTGTAGCAGATGAATGATGGTTTTAGGCTGACTCTCCTAGCTGAGTTGCTCCTGGTTTGTATGTGTGGCTAGGAGGTCTGTAACGTGGACGCTGGGAGTCGGGAAGCAAGTGCAGGTGGTGGGTTTAATAATAAATGGAACATGGAACAATACAAGAAACACGAGTAGAGTACAGACATGAAACACATAGTCAATACTGCCTGGGGAATGAACCTAAGGGAGTGCCAGGCAAAGGGGAGGTAATGAGTGAGATAATTGAGTCCAGATGTGCCTATTGATGAAGCACAGGTGCGCGTAATGATGAATGCCAGGTACGCTAATGAACGGTTGCCAGGACCGGGGGTTAGTAAAACGGTGAAGTCAAATGCAGGAAGGGAGGAGCGGGAGTAGACGTGACAATACCCCCCCCCCCTTCCCCAGAGGGACGGCCCCAAGGAGGCCAGTCCGGGCGGCGAAGATGGAAATCACAGATGATATTGGGATCCAGCATGTCCTCCACCGGAACCCAACACTGCTCCTCTGGGCCGTACCTCTCCCAGTCTACCAGGTACTGGAACCGACTCCCACAATGTCGGGAGTCCAGTACGGATCTGCTGGCATAGGCGGGACATCCCTTGATCCCCTGGAGGGTGGATGGGTGTCGTAGGGGACTGCATCAGCCAGGGGACAAGGAACCACCGGCCTGAGAAGGGAAAGATGAAGGTGAGATATGGTAGTCACTGGGAAGCTGTAATCTATACGTCACCTCGTTGACCCTCCGGAGAACCTTGAACAGCCCCACAAACAGTGGGCTCAGCTTCTTGCAGGGCAGGCGGAGTGTGACGTTCCTGTTAGAGAGCCAGACACGATCACCAGGATGGAACACGGGCACCTCACTGCGGTAGCAATCCGCCTGCTCCTTCTGGTGATGGACGGCATGCTGGAGCCTCACATGAGCTTCACTCCAAACCTCCTCTGCGTGCCGAAACAATTTGTCCACCGCAGGGGCTTCGGTCTGGTTCGTAGTCCACGGAGCAAGGACAGGCTGATAACCCAGGACACACTGGGTTATGACGTATTCCACCCAGGGAAGGAATCGGGCCCACTCCCCCTGCCGGTCCTGGCAGTGACTCCTCAGGAACCTCCCCAGCTCCTGGTTCATCCTCTCTGTCTGCCCGTTGGACTGAGGCCGTTATCCGGAAGTGAGGCTGACCATGAGCCCCAGTTTCTCCATGAAAGCCCTCCATACCTGTGATGTGAATGTCCTCCGGATGTCCTCCGGATGTCCTCCGAACGGCCATAGTGCCAGAAAACCTGCTGGAACAGTGCCTCAGTGACCTGGAGAGTTGTGTGTGTGAGACCAGAGAAAGGAATAAAACTGCATGATTTTGAAAATCTGTCCACAACCACCAGAATGGTGGTGAAACCATCAGAGGAGGGGATATCGGTAACAAAGTCAATGGACAGATGAGACCAGGGACGCTGAGGCACGGGAAGGGGAAGGAGCTTCCCTGCTAGAGCGTGCCAGGGGGACTAAGTTTGGGCACACGCAGAACAGGAGTTGACGTAATGAATAACATCCTACGCCAAGGTGGGCCACCAATACTTCTTGGAGAGAGATTGAATAGTACGGGTGATCCCTGGATGTCCAGCGATGACAGCTGTGTGTGCCCAGGTCAATAGCCACTCCCTTATCCCCGTGGGAACATAGATGCGCTCAGGAGGACAGGTAGTGGGTGCGGGTTACCTCCGCAGAGCCTGGCGATTGTCCAAATCTACGTCCCAGACCACAGGGGATACGACACGAGGGGGAACAGGAAAGCAGGTCCTCTGGCGTTCAGGTGACCAGTCCATGAATCTCATCCTCGACCATGAGATGGTGGGGTTATGGCGTTGGAGCCATGGTAGGCAGAGGATGATCTTGTGAGCACTAGTGATGAAGAAGGGAATTTTCTGCAGATGAATGGACTCCACGGTTAAGGTGAGAGGTGTGGTGATGTGTGTAATGGTCCGGATCCTAGTGGTCGATTACCAAGGGCTTGGACCGGAAACGGAGAGGAGAGTGGGTATGAGGTGATATTAACTTCTATGGGCTAGGTGGGACGCTAGCGTTTTTTAAAAGAAGGTTTTATTGTTTAACCTGTTGGGGATAGGGGGCAGTATTTGCACGGCCGGATAAAAAACATACCCGATTTAATCTGGTTACTACTCCTGCCCAGTAACTAGAATATGCATATAATTATTGGCTTTGGATAGAAAACACCCTAAAGTTTCTAAAACTGTTTGAATGGTGTCTGTGAGTATAACAGAACTCATATGGCAGGCAAAAACCTGAGAAGATTCCTTACAGGAAGTGGCCTGTCTGACAAGTTCTTGTTCTTCTTGGCTCTGTTTATTGAAAACTGAGGATCTTTGCTGTAACGTGACACTTCCTACGGCTCCCATAGGCTCTCAGAACCCAGGGAAAAAGCTGAATGATGTAATTCCAGCCTCTGGCTGAAAAACTTTAGCACGTTTGGATAGTGGCCGGTCAGAGGGCCATCAGACTGAGGCTCGTGCACGAGTCGACCCCATGTTTTATTTTCTTTCGTCTTTGAACGTAAACACGCTTTGCCGGTCGGAATATTATCGCTTTTTTACGTGAAAAATGGCATAAAAATTGATTTTAAACCGCGGTTGACATGCTTCGAAGTACGGTAATGGAATATTTAGACATTTTTTGTCACGAAATGTGTCGTGCTCGTCACCCTTCTTTACCATTCGGATAGTGTCTTGAACGCACGAACAAAACAGAGGATATTTGAACATAACTATGGATTATTTGGGACCAAACCAACATTTGTTATTGAAGTAGAAGTCCTGGGAGTGCATTCTGACGAAGAACACCAAAGGTAATAACATTTTTCAATACAATACATACAGACATGCATGTATTGTATAACATAATGTCCTAATATTGTCATCTGATGAAGATCATCAAAGGTTAGTGCTGCATTTAGCTGTGGTTTGGGTTTATGTGACATTATATGCTAGCTTGAAAAATGGGTGTCTGATTATTTCTGGCTGGGTACTCTGCTGACATAATCTAATGTTTAGCTTTCGTTGTAAAGCCTTTTTGAAATCGGACAGTGTAGTTAGATTAACGAGAGTCTTGTCTTTAAAATGGTGTAAAATAGTCATATGTTTGAGAAATTGAAGTAATAGCATTTCTAAGGTATTTGAATAACGCGCCACGGGATTCAACTGGCTGTTGAGTAGGGACGTTAGCCCAGAGAGGTTAAAAGAGGAGGCAAGGGTCTGGTCAATAAAGTTCCCCGTGGCACTGGAATCCACTAGCCCTGTAGAAACAGTACACAAGGGACATGTACAAGCTCTTCTTGGCTGCCAGTCAACAAAGAATTAGAAACGTATAAAGTAATGAAATACTATTCTATTGTGATTCTTGAAGTATCTTGAGTGCCTTTTTATTGCTGTGTGTATGTATGCTTGTGTGCAGGTGTGCGTGCGTCTGTCCGTCTGTCCGTCCATCTGTACATATGTGGGTGTATATGTGTTTGTACCTGTGCATGTGTGTGCCTTGTATCTGATCCTCCTGCACTGTCCCCCAGGCTCTGGAGAGTGAGTATGTGGATCAACCCTCACTTTGGGTACCGCCAGCAGTGACCAGCTGATGTAGAGTCTCTCAACACCTTCCTCCCCTACTTCTATGCCCACAGAGGGAGAGGGGCACGATGCAGTCACAGACCCCTTTATCAAGAGCATCAGCATAGGATACGTCAATAACTTTCGACAGGTGCCCAAACAGGTAGGGAGGAGAGAAGCCTCGACAATCTACCATATCTCCACCTACTTTCTATAAGAGTTACTAGGGGTAGAAATTGAGTATACTTCAGATGGCTCTTGATTTGTGTCAGATTTAGCCAGTGATGGCCAAAGTGAGGGTTGTGTCCTGCAGTCTGTAGAACAGTAATGTAGTTTACGAACATTCTATCAGGAAGGTTGGTCTGAATGGCTCGTCCCTTTTACATTTATCTAGTAAGTGCAATATCATTCACATCGCTTCCTATCTCACAGGCATAGCAGGTATTTATATGGTAGTGTTTGATGGGGTTCGATGCCAGCTGCTCAGCATAGGGAAAACTGTCATCAGCATCTGGCTCCGAGGACCAGACTATTTACTGCTATTCCATATTGCATTCTGTCTCTGTTGTCATTCAGTAAAGCCTGTACTCGATTGACCTCTTTATGAATGACCTCTGGCCTCTACCCTCTGGATCTCAACTGTTCACCAAGGCCCACCACCCTTTTGCCGGCTCCAAAAAGCAGGGGTCAGCACCCGCCCAGCCAACCCTCTTTTTCTTCAGACTGGACAAACTCAAACCCAGTCTGAAACCCAGTCAACCATTCAAAGGTCAAGTTCCAAGAATAACACTGTCGTAATATTACTCAAACCCTCTGTACCACCCTTAACAATGTCTAACAATATTTAATCCCACACAAACCATATCCATGCACTTCCTTAACCCTAAACAGAATCAGGAGTACTGAGCTTTACTTTACTGACTTTATCATTCCTGTGAGAAAAATTTGTGTGCGAGTGTATGCAGAGTGTGTACACGAGAATGACTGTATTTAATCATTCTCAGTCACCTGATTATTTCCAAATAACCTTTTCATACCTCAATTATTTTATTTAACTTCACAGCGTTCCTCAATTACTTTATATAATACATGGGCCAGGTCCATAGTAAGCGAATAGGAACAGACTGGCTAGACACTCTTCATAGGGTAATTTACCCAGAAGGACTTAGAAACAGCAGGGTGTGTAGACAAAAACACACACTCAGACAGATCTGCTACTATGGACCTACAGTATGGAGATGACTCCACCACGGAAGCCTTGCTTAATAATCTGAATATCCCTGAAGAGCCATTCTGAAGGAGACGAGCTGAACGTGTATGTTCAGGAGAGGCATTCCTTCCAACATATTACATCTGAGTGTTGTCTGATCAATAAGCAGGTAGAGATGAATAGGGAGAAAGATATTAATGTGATATTAAGGTGATATTATATTATTAAGGGTAATGCTGGAACATTCTCCAGGCGCTCTCTGCTTCCAGGGGATTTGGAAGGTAAAGGTGGCGATAGGAAAATAA
Source organism: Salmo trutta (assembly GCF_901001165.1). NCBI lineage: Eukaryota > Metazoa > Chordata > Actinopteri > Salmoniformes > Salmonidae > Salmo > Salmo trutta. Next base: position 30,388,490 of record NC_042961.1, read on the forward strand.
CAATTTCTTCCTGCCTGGGTTGGAGCAGGTCAATTAAAGGCCCAATTACAGGAAGTCAGATACACCTTTACAGGGACCAGGATGTGTGTGTGTGTATGTGTTTCCTTTAGGGCAGGGTGGCAGTGTAGGGTCTGCAATGCAATATGCGATATTAATGTAATTGAATGAAATTCAGCAGAAGATGTGAAACTCTTTAATGTGATGGTTTTGAAGTAGGCCTATTATTCTTTTTCCATGGAATTTCATCTATGTACTGGCAGACTTACTGTTTGTTTGTATCCATGTCATATCATCTTAGTCTCGGTTTAGCCTTATGGTCAATGCTTTTGTACTCTCTCTACTTTTTGTTTTCCCACATACCAGAGTTGCTTTAAAATATCTATATCTATATCTATATATATACAGTATATACATGTATGTATATGGATATATAGGGATGACAGTTTGGAAACAGGTTGGGACAAAGAGGCAGTAGGCTGGATTTGACCTATGCCGACACCGTAGACATGTGTGCCAAAGGCTGCAGCATTACTGCTAGTCCAGGCAAGCCACCAGAGTTGCTTTCTGATGGCTCTCTTTCTCCGTTGCCTGACCAGTAGGCAAGAGGGTTGAGGGGACAGAGAGGTTCTGGTCATAGAGAACAAGAAACTTCTCTTACCTCCTTCTAAGGCAGTGGTATTCAAAGTCGGGGTCGCGACCTCTAGTGTGGTCACAGGGGAAGTGCAATGTGGTCGCATTTTGAGAAATATGGTATGAAAATTATATTTTATTGAGTAAATGTATTTATTGGTTTCTTTTCACTGCTCAAAAAAATAAAGGGAACACTTAAACAACACATCCTAGATCTGAATGAAATAAATATTCTTATTAAATACTTTTTTCTTTACATAGTTGAATGTGCTGACAACAAAATCACACAAAAATAATCAATGGAAATCCAATTTATCAAGCCATGGAGGTCTGGATTTGGAGTCACACTCAAAATTAAAGTGGAAAACCACACTACAGGCTGATCCAACTTTGATGTAATGTCCTTAAAACAAGTCAAAATGAGGCTCAGTAGTGTGTGTGGCCTCCACGTGCCTGTATGACCTCCCTACAACGCCTGGGCATGCTCCTGATGAGGTGGCGGATGGTCTCCTGAGGGATCTCCTCCCAGACCTGGACTAAAGCATCCGCCAACTCCTGGACAGTCTGTGGTGCAACGTGGCGTTGGTGGATGGAGCGAGACATGATGTCCCAGATGTGCTCAATTGGATTCAGGTCTGGGGAACGGGCGGGCCAGTCCATAGCATCAATGCTTTCCTCTTGCAGGAACTGCTGACACACTCCAGCCACATGAGGTCTAGCATTGTCTTGCATTAGGAGGAACCCAGGGCCAACCGCACCAGCATATGGTCTCACAAGGGGTCTGAGGATCTCATCTCGGTACCTAATGGCAGTCAGGCTACCTCTGGCGAGCACATGGAGGGCTGTGCGGCCCCCCAAAGAAATGCCACCCCACACCATGACTGACCCACCGCCAAACCGGTCATGCTGGAGGATGTTGCAGGCAGCAGAACGTTCTCCACGGCGTCTCCAGACTCTGTCACGTCTGTCACGTGCTCAGTGTGAACCTGCTTTCATCTGTGAAGAGCACAGGGCGCCAGTGGCGAATTTGCCAATCTTGGTGTTCTCTGGCAAATGCCAAACGTCCTGCACGGTGTTGGGCTGAAAGCACAACCCACACCTGTGTACGTTGGGCCCTCATACCACCCTCATGGAGTCTGTTTCTGACCGTTTGAGCAGACACATGCACATTTGTGGCCTGCTGGAGGTCATTTTGCAGGGCTCTGGCAGTGCTCCTCCTGCTCCTCCTTGCACAAAGGCGGAGGTAGCGGTCCTGCTGCTGGGTTGTTGCCCTCCTACGGCCTCCTCCACGTCTCCTGATGTACTGGCCTGTCTCCTGGTAGCGCCTCAATACTCTGGATACTTCGCTGACAGACACAGCAAACCTTCTTGCCACAGCTCGCATTGATGTGCCATCCTGGATGAGCTGCACTACCTGAGCCACTTGTGTGGGTTGTAGACTCCGTCTCATGCTACCACTAGAGTGAAAGCACCGCCAGCATTTAAAAGTGACCAAAACATCAGCCAGGAAGCATAGGAACTGAGAAGTGGTCTATGGTCACCACCTGCAGAACCACTCCTTTATTGGGGGTGTCTTGCTTATTGCCTATAATTTCCACCTGTTGTCTATTCCATTTGCACAACAGCATGTGAAATGTATTGTCAATCAGTGTTGCTTCCTAAGTGGACAGTTTGATTTCACAGAAGTGTGATTGACTTGGAGTTACATTGTGTTGTTTAAGTGTTCCCTTTATTTTTTGAGCAGTATATAATTAATTTAAGGTTATTTGCTTATGTAAGAATCTAAATGTACGTATTTAAGGATGCGTCATTAGATTTGGGGTGGGTTCGTGAGAGATTCTTGCGAAAAATCTCAGCTGACAGAAAAGATTTGGCATGGGCCCTTGGATCCTCAAGAAGTTCCACAGCTGCAAAATCAAGAGCATCTTGACCAGCTGCATCATCACCTTGTACGGAAACTTGTCCGCCTTGAAACATCACTCTGGGAGAGCTCCCTGCTCTCCAGGAAGTCTACACTAGGCAGTGTCTGAGGAAGGCCCAAAAGATAATTTAGGACTCCAGTTGCCTGAGCATTGCACCTTAGTCTCTAAGCTGCAAATAGTCTATCTGCACCTTAGAGATTATTTTCACTGACTACCCACACATTCAACCCTTACACACAAACACGCACGTGCAAACACCCACAAACACACACACAAGCACACACACCCTCAGAACTTATACAGACACACACACACAGTCAACGCTGCTGTTCTATACACTATTTATTTTACTGAGTTACCAAGACACTACCCATTTTATAGTTGTAAATACAGTCCATTATTTCTATGGATACTACTTCTTCTATTAGTTGTTATTTTTGACTTGACTATTTTTTATTGTTATTATTGATATTGATTAATGTACTGCAGTACATTAATCAATATCAATAATAACAATAAAAAGAGTCAAGTACATTAGCATTTTGCTTCACCTTTTATATCTGCTGTAAACTGTGTGTGACGAATACATTTTTTATCTATTAAATTATCTCCATCTTTCCATCTCCTCACCCTCTCTCTATCCCCTCCAGAGCTTCTTCGTAGTCCAGTAGGCCAGGTGGTCTGTATGGACAGCGAGGTTCTGGTTGTAGAAAAGAACAGACTAGTGATCCCTCCTCTGTGGAACGTCTATTTCTCCTGGGGCTTCCCTGATAACTCCTGCTCGTTTGTACACTACACCACTGAGAAAGTAGTACGCTATGGCGGCTATTTGATTAAATCAGACTGACAATGTTAGCAATATTACAGTCCAGTCCACGTCCATCCATCCATCTGTAGTAGAGTTAAAATGGTTATTCCAGCAAACTTCAAATTATTAGAATAGTACACAACGCAGAACAGAACAATCAGGTTGAGGGTCAGTGGCCAAAGCCCGCGAACAGGAATATTCCAAGTTCAGACAGAAGGGGGGAGTCAGATCGCCAGGAACTTTACTTTTGGTTTCTAATTTTAATTGTTGCGCTACTGGTGATGCCTGTTGATGTTAGGTAGGCAGCTACAGTAGCTGAATGATGTTAACATCTTCAGGTTTTGTTTCATTAAATGTATTTTATTTTATCTGGGTGCTTACGTCACCTACTAACACCCTGGTACTACCCTTAGCTCCCGCTCTCCTCAGTCTGAGAAAACACTGAGAGAGAAAGGTACGGGTTGCAGATTACTCCTTTGTAGAAGTCCATAACGTGAAATAAATAAAACGTCCCAAGGTTAATGCTGTAGATATTGTTATAAGGGGATGTGAGACTATCGAAACACGTAACTTTCAGAGTTTTATTGTTGTTATTAATATAGTTACAGAGTGCTAAAAGTGTTGCTAGCTAGCATGACTTTCTGTGATGCAGAAGGCTAGTTGAGCTGCCGACTAGTGATGGTGGTGCATTATGGGGGATGTAGTTTTTGCCCTCTAAGGCGATTTTACGTTGTAACTTGTTTGTGTTGCAGTGGTTTTGTACATGAGTTGTTGTATTTTGCTACTATCAACACTGAAAGTACCTAGCAATGTATTGGGGATGTGAGACAGGATATGTGTTTTACCTTTCTTCATGCTCCTGTGTAGAACAACTTGTCAGGCGTTGCATTGGAGACTGATGTGTTCCTGTCCTGTCTTTTCATAATACTATTGCAGGTATGGTTCTATTGTCTAAGAATTAAGATTATACATTCTTTGTATTAAGGACTGGTTATTATTTTATACTATACATTATGGCTTTATGTATGAGTGTGATTGTGAGAGTCTGAGAAAACACTGAGAGAGAAAGAACAACTTGTCAGGCGTTGCATTGGAGACTGATGTGTTCCTGTCCTGTCTTTTCATAATACTATTGCAACAGATCAACATAAAAGCCTTAAAGACAGCCGTGGTGTCGCTCTTCAATTCTGGGTTCTCCTGTGGTGCATAAGAAACCCGCTACAGATTGGTGCCGTGACCCGGATCAACAGATCAGCTGCAGCAGATCGCCGGGGGACAATATGTTGCATATGCCTCAGTTGTGTGAGATTACAGAACAGGAGAGAGAAGACATATCAGGTGTTGGTGATAACAATGTACATGTTACTCCGGTTGGTGTTACTGTGAGAGGTTCACAAGGTATGGCCACTGGGGTGGGGCGGGGGGCTCAGTTGGCCAGTATGGGGGAACATAGTGCTAGAGCCAGTCCTCTTAGATACCCAGCAGTCGACACTAGAGTGCCAAGTGTCAGTAGTAGCCAACCAGAGCATGTTAGCAGTAGCCAACCAGGCAACGATGACAGTGAAGAGTCCCAGAAGGCCATAGGGGGTGAAAATGAAAACCGAACCCAATTGCAAGCCCTAGCAGAGTTAGTCAAACAACTGGGCAGTGAAATAGGTAATCAAGTTGCCGCTAGTCTAGCAGGGGCTGGTCCAAGCACTTCCCCTCCCCAACCAATAGTAGAAATACCTGATTGGTCAAAGGTCAACCTAATTCTGAAGTCAGACGTCAGAGAACCACCCCACTTCCGGGGTGATAGCACAGACCGGTGCACAGTGACTGAATGGCAAGAACTTATGCAAGCTTACTTGAAAAAGAAGGGATGCAGTATATCAGAACAGGGGCAAGAAATACAGGACAGACTAATGGGGCGGGCTAAAGACATAGTCAGAATTGGGCTCCGTGGAAACCCTCTTGTTAACATAAGCAGAGATCCTGAAGCCATATACAATATCTTGAGGCAGCACTTTGGAGAGGCAATCTCATCAACAATCCCATTAGGATACTTCTATGAAACCTTACCAAGACAGTCAGAGAGCTGCTTGGATTATTGGGTTAGACTGAACAAGGCAATTGACCTTGCCAATGAGTGCTTGCAAAGACAGGGAAAAAGAGTGGATGACCCAGGTCACGAGGTGACCATGATGTTTGTTAAGCACTGCCCTGATCCGGCACTATATGCCGCTCTTAGGTGCAGGCCTATTGAAAATTGGACCGTTGGAGATTTGCAGGCAATGATTGACAGCCATCACCGAGACAAACAATCAGCCAGACACAGGGCGCAAAGTACTGCCAAGGTAGAAGTTGTGATGACCCCCGACGCTTGGTGTATGACTCAACAACAAGCAGTCGGTCAAAATAATTCAGCCACACCCACTAACAGTGATCAGGCTCCATTGAACAAAGTGATTTCTCTCCTGGAAAAGCTCCTGTCAACCCAGGAACAAAATCAAAGGAGAACTTCAGCCAGAACGCCACAAACTAATACTGCTGCTGGTCCCTGTAGAATTTGTAAGGCCTCAGACCATTCAACTCAGTCGCACTGCTTTAAGGAGGGGTTATGTTTCAAGTGTCACAGGACAGGCCACAGAGGCTTTGAATGTCCAGCAAGAAAAGAAGTTGGAGAGGCAAGTGCCGAGGCTCCCCCTGGCCCCGCTTTAAACTAACATGCTCACGCCAAGAGGGGGGCGGTGTGGGCGAACATGTTACACCTCCACAAAACACTACAGATATAAGGACTGGAAACACAATGAAAACTGAGGTGATTTATCCAAAAATAGAGAGTAATGACAGTCTTTTCTATGTTCCAGTAATGGTGCAAGAAATTGTAGAACTTCAAGCTCTGATAGATAGTGGGTCTATGACCTGCACGTTAAGTGAGTCAGCTGAAGACACACTTCTGAGATGTAATGTGATAAAACCAGAGTCTAGAAAGCCAACTCAAGTAGTTCTTGTAGGCTGTGGGGGCAACCAGGCACAGCCTAAGTATGAATATGACTTGAACATTGATCTTTTAGATTGCAAGATGGCAGTGTCTGTTTTAGTTGTACCTGGACAGACAGATGACATGATAGTTGGATCGAACGCCATAAAACACATAATGCAACAGGTTAAGAAAACAAAGTGGTATTGGGACAGCCTCTCCAAACCTGCCAAAGGAGATTCACATGGACTTTTACTCAGCATGCTAGCCAATGTGAACCGTTGGCACGGTGACAAAATACCAGACAAAGTGGGAACTGTAATGCTCAAGCAGAGTGTGACTCTCATGCCTCAACATGAACATTTGGTCTGGGGAAAACTGAAAGAAAAGGTGCCGCTATCAGTCGGTAGTACTGTAGTCATAGAGGCCACTACAGCACGATCTGCACCAAGAAATGTCCTAGTAGGACGCACTGTATGTCCTTTGAGGGGTGACAAGTGGGTCCCCATGAAAGTGATCAACATGTTGGACCACCCTATTATTCTCCGCCGTAACACCAAGTTGGCCGATGTGCACCCATGCCTAGCCCTAGAAGACCTAGAGCTCTATGCCAGCCATGCTGAGAACGCCAGTAAGGTCCAGTCTGCCCTTCAGAATGTCACCCAAGCTGGGGAAGAATGTTCAGTTAGTGGGAAAAGGGCAAAGAAGGAGTATCTACAAAAGTTGGAAGAGTTGGGCTTAAAAGAAGTTGACATAGAGTCCTGTGAAGTGTCTGACATGTGGAAAGGAAAACTAGTGGACCTTATTGCTCAGTATGAAGGCATCTTCTCCAGGGACCGACTTGACTGTGGAGAAGCAAAGAACGTCATCCACCGTATCCGACTCAAAGATGAAAAGCCTTTCCGGCTGCCGTACAGGAGGGTCTCTCCATCCGACTACCAGAAACTGAGACAGACGCTGGAGGAAATGGAGGAGCGGGGCATCATCCGAAAGTCCAGTAGTGAGTGGGCCTCCCCCCTTGTCCTGGTTTGGAAGCCGTCAGGAGAGTTGAGAATTTGCACTGATTTCAGATGGTTGAACCAGAGGACAGAGAAAGATGCATACCCATTGCCCCATCAAGCCGATGCTCTCGCTGCTTTGGGGGGGAACTGCTTCTTCAGTACTGTGGATTTGACTTCGGGATTCTACAACATCCCCATACATGAAGATGACCGCAAGTACACAGCGTGCACAACACCCACGGGTTTATTTGAGTACAATAGAATGGCTCAGGGGTTATGTAACAGCCCAGCAACATTCGCCAGAATGATGACCTCGATCTTCGGCGACCAGAACTACTTGTCCCTCCTGTGCTACTTGGATGATCTCCTGGTTTTCGGGAAGACTGAGCAGGAAGCCCTGGACCGTCTCGAAATGGTGTTCTCCCGCCTTAAGGAACACAACCTGAAGCTAGCGCAAAAAAAATGTTACCTCCTCAGAAAATCTGTCAAGTTTTTAGGCCATATCGTCACGGCAGAGGGCATTGCAACCGACCCAGGAAAAGTGTCTGCAATCAACGACATCACAGCAGCTGACCTGATGGAAAATGATGGGAAAACACCTTCACCCACCAAGGTCAGATCATTTCTTGGTATGGCAAACTATTATTCCCACTTCATTGCGAGTTTCTCAGGTTTAGCCAAACCACTGTTTCGTCTGATTGCAGGACAGAAAAGTAAGCGGAAAGGAGAAAAAGGAAAACCTCATGGCACGGCCCATAAACGTCTGAAACCTGAAGACTGGACTTCTGAATGTGGGGAGGCGCTGGAGAAGCTAAAAGCTGCTGTCTCCCAAAAAGCCGTGCTGGCTCACCCAGACTTTAACAGACCATTTCTCCTATCAACAGATGCACCAATGGATGGCTTAGGTGCAGTACTTAGCCAGACATTTGAGGGTGAGAGTAGACCCAGACCAGTAGCTTTTGCAAGCAAGACTCTGTCGAGGTCCCAGTCCCGTTACCCAGCACACAGATTAGAGTTCTTCGCTCTTAAGTGGGCTGTGTGTGATAAGTTCACCCATTGACTGAAGGGGAATAGATTCACAGTCCTAACAGATAACAACCCCCTGACATATATAATGACGAAACCAAAGCTAGATGCCTGTGAGCAGCGGTGGGTCTCTAAACTGGCCCCCTTCGACTTTGACTTGAAGTACATCCCCGGGCCCCAGAATGTCCCAGCAGACCTGCTTAGTCGACAGCCGTTCGTTGGAGCTAGGAAGGCAAGTGAGTTCCCAGAGTATGTGACTTCAGAGTCCATCCAGGACCCATTCAAACTGTCAGTCAATATCCAAGGTGGTGAGATCCTGGCTCAAGTCTCTTCTGAAGGAGTGAAAGCAGTTTTGGAATCCTGTCTGGAGTGGGATGCGAGTGTGCCAGTGCGCAAATTCCAATTAGCCCAGTATTCTGCCAGCATCCTTCAGCATGAAGGGGGAGTGGCTACTCTTCCAGTCATTTCTCCTGATGTGATACGGAGAAAACAGAAGGCGGATCAGGTGCTGGCCCGAGTGGCGTACTTTGTTGAGAGGAGGAGGAGACCTTCGCGGAGAGAGAGGGCTCATGAGACTGCCCAAGTGTTGAGAATGCTGAAGCATTGGGATAAACTCGAAATCAAGGATGAGATCCTCTACCGAAGATCTAAGGACAGAGTTGTCAAGAAGAGGTACCAGCTGGTGGTGCCAGACTCCCTTAAAGCCATCGTTCTGAGGGGAACCCATGATGAAGCCGGCCACCAAGGCCAGACTAGAACACTCCATTTGGTACGTCAAAGGTTCTTCTGGACTGGAATGGAAGGGGAAGTGAAGAAGTATGTCTCCTACTGTAAGCGCTGTGTGGTTGGCAAGACAATGGAGCCAGAGGCTAGGGCACCGTTGGAATCTATTCAGACCAGCACAGCGTTGGAACTGGTGTGCATAGACTTCTGGTCAGCAGAAGGAAGGGATGGAGAGAGCGTTGATGTACTCGTCATCACAGATCATTTTACGAAGCTGGCACATGCGTTTCCTTGCCCGAACCAGACAGCAAAGGTGGTTGCCCAGAAGTTATGGAACCAGTTCTTCTGTGTCTATGGGTTTCCCCAGCGGATACACTCTGACAAAGGAGCAAACTTTGAGAGTCACTTAATCGCAGAATTGCTACAAGTCTCAGGAGTCAAAAAGTCCCATACCACTCCATATCATCCTATGGGCAACGGTCAGACGGAAAGATTCAACCGCACGCTCGGAAACATGGTCCGATCATTGCCAGCGAGAGCAAAAGAAAGATGGCCCCAGATGATACAGACGCTCACCTTCTCGTACAACTGTACCACACACGAAACGACAGGATTCGCACCGTTCTTCCAGATGTTCGGCCGAATTCCACGGCTGCCAGTGGACATCATGTTTGGAAGTACCCTGAAAAACGAAGACGTGTTGACTCATGACGAGTATGTTGACTCGTTCCAAAAGGACCTGCGAGAGGCTGTCAGGATCGCTCAGGCCAACACCACTGAAGCTCAGAAAAAGCAAGCAAGGCAGTATAACAAGAGAGTGAAGGGTACTGCCCTGGAGATTGGGGACCGAGTTCTCTTGGCAAACCGAAAGGAAAGAGGAAAAGGTAAACTTGCCGACTTGTGGGATTCAACAGTCTATGTGATCACATGGAAAGACCCGTCTGTGCACATCTACAGAGTCGAAGATCCTACTACCAAGAAGAGTAAAGTAGTTCATCGAAACTTCTTACTGCCAGTGAACTTCCTGCCGGTGGGACAGACAGACGAGATGTCCACAGTAGCCTCTACTGCTTCAGAGGAGGACATAAACGCAGACAGCGGTGACGAAAGACCGGTATTCGATATGGATGAGGATTCAGAGGATCGAAGGACTGCTGTCTGGATTCTCGAGGGCCAGAACCCTGAGGGGCCCACGGAAGCTGAAGGTCAAAAATCTTCGGGACCGGAAGATGGCGTGAACATGAGAGAAGCTGCTCCTCAAAGCCCAGCGAAGGACATGATCTCAGGACAAGCAGCTAAATCAAGCACAGGAAGCTCCTCAATGATGCCTGGTGATGATTCAAGTGATCCTTCTGAAGATGACACAAGTAGAGAAGCAACGTCAGTGAGCAGTCTAGATGGCATCAGCAGTAGAAGTGCATCAGTCAGCGGCTCTGTATGCATAAGATCTACTAAGAAGAGAATGAGTAACCAGAGAGAGGGAGAGCGCAGAAACAGCCAGACATCTGAGCTCACTGATACAGTCCTGAGACCAAGTGAAGGTACTTTGAGAACTCGAACTGGAAGAGTTGTGAAGCCTGTCAGAAGACTTTTAGAGTCAATGAGTCAAGTGATTGCTGAGCCGGACAAAAGAGAGCATCTAGCCGCCCTGATCCAAGCCTTATCAACTTTTGTTGAAGTACCCGAGTGACACAGAAGCCAGAGGATAGATTAAGGAAATGAGAAATACTTTATTAGGGAGTCATAGGTTGTATGTATATGGGCATATTTCTACCTGGCAAAGTCTCTTTGCTGTCCTTCTGGACGACTCTTGGTCAAGGTTACCCCTGTGGAGGAAGAAGTCTTACCTTATGTCTTAAAGTTTGCTGAAATCAAGAAGGGGTGAGTGTAGTAGAGTTAAAATGGTTATTCCAGCAAACTTCAAATTATTAGAATAGTACACAACGCAGAACAGAACAATCAGGTTGAGGGTCAGTGGCCAAAGCCCGCGAACAGGAATATTCCAAGTTCAGACAGAAGTTCAGATCGCCAGGAACTTTACTTTTGGTTTCTAATTTTAATTGTTGCGCTACTGGTGATGCCTGTTGATGTTAGGTAGGCAGCTACAGTAGCTGAATGATGTTAACATCTTCAGGTTTTGTTTCATTAAATGTATTTTATTTTATCTGGGTGCTTACGTCACCTACTAACACCCTGGTACTACCCTTAGCTCCCGCTCTCCTCAGTCTGAGAAAACACTGAGAGAGAAAGGTACGGGTTGCAGATTACTCCTTTGTAGAAGTCCATAACGTGAAATAAATAAAACGTCCCAAGGTTAATGCTGTAGATATTGTTATAAGGGGATGTGAGACTATCGAAACACGTAACTTTCAGAGTTTTATTGTTGTTATTAATATAGTTACAGAGTGCTAAAAGTGTTGCTAGCTAGCATGACTTTCTGTGATGCAGAAGGCTAGTTGAGCTGCCGACTAGTGATGGTGGTGCATTATGGGGGATGTAGTTTTTGCCCTCTAAGGCGATTTTACGTTGTAACTTGTTTGTGTTGCAGTGGTTTTGTACATGAGTTGTTGTATTTTGCTACTATCAACACTGAAAGTACCTAGCAATGTATTGGGGATGTGAGACAGGATATGTGTTTTACCTTTCTTCATGCTCCTGTGTAGAACAACTTGTCAGGCGTTGCATTGGAGACTGATGTGTTCCTGTCCTGTCTTTTCATAATACTATTGCAGGTATGGTTCTATTGTCTAAGAATTAAGATTATACATTCTTTGTATTAAGGACTGGTTATTATTTTATACTATACATTATGGCTTTATGTATGAGTGTGATTGTGAGAGTCTGAGAAAACACTGAGAGAGAAAGAACAACTTGTCAGGCGTTGCATTGGAGACTGATGTGTTCCTGTCCTGTCTTTTCATAATACTATTGCAGCAGATCAACATAAAAGCCTTAAAGACAGCCGTGGTGTCGCTCTTCAATTCTGGGTTCTCCTGTGGTGCATAAGAAACCCGCTACACATCCATCCATCCATCCATCATGAATACAATTTTCAGAGGCAGCCACATAACATACAGCTCAACCGTTTGCCAAAATCTTTCCAACATTGACCATGGCTAATGTGCGTGTGTGTTTCTATTTCCCTCTCATAGACCTTTGCTGTATATGAGAGTGTGTGACTGGGGGGAGAGGCTGTGTGTAGCGTGTCCCAACTAAACCACAACAGTCCCTGTCGGCTTCAGCTCAGAGGTTTTTGGGTGGAATGTTTCCATCAGCAAGGACAAACTCACTCACATGAAACTCAGACAGGATTGTGTGTGTGTGGTGATATATTGGTGAGATGTGGTATCAGTATGTATTTAGCCCTATTGAAAGTCCTATTTTCTCCTGTGGTCCTCACTTTGATCATAAAGTGTGTGTGTGTGTGTGTGTGTGTGTGTGTGTGTGTGTGTGTGTGTGTGTGTGTGTGTGTGTGTGTGTGTGTGTGTGTGTGTGTGTGTGTGTGTGTGTGTGTGTGTTTGTTAAAGTGAATATCATAAACTGTCTCTCAGGCGTTGTATGATTCTAACAATGTAGTAATGTGTCTGGTGGTGTCTGAGGTTCACGGAGTGATAGTCAGAGGTTCTCTAATCAAAACAAATGTAATTTGTCACACTCGCCGAATACAACCGGTGTGGACCCTACAGTGAAATCCTTAATTACATGCCCTTAACTAACAATACAGTTTTAAAGAAATTGAAGCTCTCAACCTGCTCCACTACAGCTTCGTCTATGAGAATGGGGGCGTGCTCGGTCCTCCTTTTCCTGTAGTCCACAATCATCTCCTTTGTCTCGCGACCTCACCTGTATCCTGTGGGACCCGGAGGAATTCAACTACATGACTCAGCTACCTGCACACAAGGCTAGCATCACAGCCACTGGCTGTCAACGACCTCACGGTGAGTCTACACTCATTTCAAATCCAATGTGCTGGAGTACAGAGCCAAAACAACAAAAAATGTGTCACTGTTCCAATACTTTTGGAGCTCACTGTAGATTTAATTCAAAACTGTAACTCTACCACTCAGGAACATTCACTGTCATTCACTGTGACTGTTTTAAAGTCACTAAACACTATTATTTTACAAAAGCGGAAGAACATACGCACATCCAGGTACTTTTTTTTTTGCAGGTGCTGGAGTTATAGGTGAACTCATAAAAACAAACAGGAAAACAACACACACTGCTGTTCATGCTCCCAGGTGATTTTATTGTTACAACGTTTCGACCCTTAGGTCATCATCAGGCATCCATATCCCAGGTGGGGGAAGAAGGTCCAGTGGCAGTGCTCAGTGACATCACTTCCTGAAACAGGAGGTAAAAATATATCATATCGGTTCACAATATCAACATTCAATATATCAAAATATATAACCATACATGAGGAATGTGATACATATTTACAGTAATATATATACACTGAGTGTACAAAACATTAAGAAGACCTGTTGACACCTGTTGACCTGTTGATGTCCTTTGGGTGGTGGACCATTCTTTATACACACAGGAATCAGTTGAGCTTGAAAAACCCAGCAGCGTTGCAGTTCTTGACACAGGAAAAGCTATTACTGCCGCCAGTACAGGCATTGTGAAAAACAAAAGGCTCGTCGTCAATGAATTGCTTGGTAGGCTATCCACTTCTGATGTGCGCGAGTGATGTAGTGATGTCCCATTCCTTAGGGTTATTTATCTCTCCCTACCACTAGTTTCTCAGTTTTTTTAGTGCCACTCCACCCCCATGGGACACTCAAAAATGAGAGGGAGGGCTAAGGGGGCTATTGGGATTGACTGTGAAGTTCCAGAATACACATGCTAACATCAAGGCTAGCTGCCTGGATTTATTGAGTTATTAAGTTATGAATAGATACCAAGGGTAAACACTGATGAGCAATTCTGCTGACGTTTGTGTGTGTGCGCGCGTGCGTATGTGCACAGGCGTGCATGTGCAATTTAGAAAGCAATAATACCCAGCTGTAATTTGTTTGGTGTTGGTAGCACATCGTCAGCTCATAGCAGTATTACCCTGGTAAATTACATCAGAACAGTCCTCGTGTAATGGTGAGGTTTATATAGAGGGATTCTTCCCACTCTACCAGCCTGCTGACCATGTAATATAAGCTACTGTTAAAACAGGCTCTGGTGGTATTGTTCTCTCAAGGTCTTGTCAGAGCCTTGAACCTGATCGACTAATTTAAAAAGCCATCTTTCCCTCCTTGAAGAAATTTGACCTGATTGGACGGGTGAAGGCATAGTTGATTTTTAAAGAGGCTTTGTTGTTAAATTATATTATATTGTTGGTATATCTTCTGTACTGTAGGTCTACTCTAGCATGTCAGGGCTGGGAGAGACATCTGGTGTTACACAGTATGTAACAGGATATGTTATACTGTACTGTAGGTCTATTAGGGTGGAACTGATTTAAGGCTGTTGTTATATTGATCATTCCTATGTAGGTACTGTATGTCTGGTCAGGGTCAGAGCTGGGAGAGATACCTGGTGTTGTGTTGAGAACTGAAGTCAATCCGTGTCCAGACGATGCAAAACAAAAACAATCCTACCGTCACTGCTCTAGCCATATCCAGGTAACACACACACACACACACACGGACGCATGCTCTAGCACACACATACGCACACCTATGATAAACTAAACACATACAGCCATGTCTTTCTCTGTCTGTGTATAGGACACATGCTACTCTGCTGGTGGGAGATGCCTCGGGTAGAGTGTTCACTTGGACCTGTGAGTGACGGGGGAGGAGTGTGTGCGTGTATGTGAGCATGTGTGTACTATCCCATTCCACCAACAGCACACCCACTACCCAGCCTGCACTTCAGGAACTCTTTTCCTGCACGGCATGTGTGCAAACACTCGTTCACTCACTTTTCACCTCCACAATGACCACACACTCTAATTAGAGAGAGTTCAGAGAGAAAAGAACGAGAATAAAGAAATGGCGAGAGGGAGGATCAGGACTTCTTGAGGGTTGTTAGGTTCTGACAAACAGAGTGAAAAACTAACGGACAACTAGTCAAAGCTCAAACCAAGTTGATTTACCCACTGGGTCAAACAGCTGAAAAGACAAATACATGTTTACACAGGCACATAGAGTTATACCCTCCTTCTAGGCAGTCTCCTCCTTGCACCTCTAGACAGCCAATACATTTCTGTTGCTAGGCAGGAACTTAAGTGGTTCCTTCTCACTTCATCTGACCTGACCTCGGCCCAAATTCCTCACTCCTCCCTAATTCACGGCTATCCAACCTTATCAGTGACTGAAACCAGACTGTTACTCTTTGCCGCTCTCCATAGGAAACATGAGATTTGACAATAACATGTTCTGACAGAATGTAAACTTTCTGCACTCCCCCTTATCCACCCTCCATTGACCACAATATATATACTCGTTATACGTGTAAACTAGTATGGTAACATGAATAAGTATAGTCCAAGCTAGAATCCAACAAGGTTTACAAACCCTTTACACTGGACCGTATTACAAGATGAACATGTGACATGGATGGAACAGATCAATGATATTCATTCGATCATAAGTAGACAATGTATCATGTGGTTTCAACCTAGAGTGAAGTGACATGAAATCTGTACAGATTGTACATTTCAATACTACTGACGTTTGGGTATTTTGTTGATGAAGACCGATTATTTAATTGTAAATGTATGTATCTGCGTATATAATGGATTGTATTGACTTATAATACATCTGTTTGCTGTTATTTTGGTGTGCTGGATGCGTGATTTGGAGTTGTGTGGAAAAACACAAACGTGTACACTGCGCGTCAAAACAGGAAGTGCATGCCTTAATATGACATACGGTTTATTTCAGGCAATTACATAGAAACTAGAACAAAGAAACAAAATGGAATTGCATTTGTATTTGTATTTATTATTGTTCTCCATTAGCTGCTTGCCAAGGCAGTATCTACTCTTCCTGGGGTCCAGCAAAATGAAGGCAGTTATACAATTTTCAAAACATTACAATACATTTCACACCAGATTTCACAACACATTAAGTATTCTGCCTTCAGGCTACTACTCTACAACTGCATACAGTATCTACAACACAAAATCCATGTACATGTGTGTATGTTATCATTTAAAAAAATATGTGGTCGTAAGATCTCAGACTGTTGTTTACGTGTAGAAGAATGTAGATACAGTGCATTCAGAAAGTATTCAGACCCCTTGACTTTTTCCGCATTTTGTTACATTACAGCCTTATTCTAAAATTAATTAAATAGTTTTTTGTTCCTCAACAATCTACACACAATACCCCATAATGACAAAGCAAAATCTGATTTGTATAAATGGTTGCACATTTATAAAAATAAAAAAAAACAGAAATATCACATTTAAATAATTATTCAGACCCTTTACTCAGTACTTTGTTGAAGCACCTTTGGCAGTGATTACAGTCTAGAGTTTTATTTGGTATGACGCTACAAGCTTGGCACATCTGTATTTGGGGAGTTTCTCCCATTCTTCTCTGCAGATCCTCTCTAGCTCTGTCAGGTTGGATGGGGAGCGTGGCTGCACAACTATTTTCAGGTCTTTCAAGAGACGTTCGATCGGGTTCAAGTCCGGGTTCTGGCTGGGCCAATCAAGGACATTCAGGGAGCTGTCCTGAAGCCACTCCTGTGTTGTCTTAGATGTGTGCTTAGGGTTGTTGTCCAGTTGGAAGGTGAAACTGTGGAGCAGGTTTTCATCAAGGATCTCTCTGTACATTGCTCCATTTATATTTATTTTGATCCTGACTAGTCTCCCAGTACCTGCCACTGAAAAACATCCCCACAGCATGATTTTGTTTCCTCCAGACGTGACGTTTGGCATTCAGGCCAAAAAGTTCAATCTTGGTTTCATCAGACCAGAGAATCTTGTTTCTCATGGTCTGAGAGTCCTTTAAGGGCCTTTTGGTAAACTCCAGCCCGGTCCTAATCCAGGCACTTGTCATCTCCCGTCTGGATTACTGCAACTCGCTGTTGGCTGGGCTCCCTGCCTGTGCCATTAAACCCCTACAACTCATCCAGAACGCCGCAGCCCGTCTGGTGTTCAACCTTCCCAAGTTCTCTCACGTCACCCCGCTCCTCCGCTCTCTCCACTGGCTTCCAGTTGAAGCTCGCATCCGCTACAAGACCATGGTGCTTGCCTACGGAGCTGTGAGGGGAACGGCACCTCCATACCTTCAGGCTCTGATCAGGCCCTACACCCAAACAAGGGCACTGCGTTCATCCACCTCTGGCCTGCTGGCCCCCCTACCTCTGAGGAAGCACGGTTCCCGCTCAGCCCAGTCCAAACTGTTCGCTGCTCTGGCACCCCAATGGTGGAACAAGCTCCCTCACGACGCCAGGACAGCGGAGTCAATCCCCACCTTCCGGAGACACCTGAAACCCCACCTCTTTAAGGAATACCTGGGATAGGATAAAGTAATCCTTCTAACCCCCCCCCCTTAAAAGATTTAGATGCACTATTGTAAAGTGGTTGTTCCACTGGATATCATAAGGTGAATGCACCAATTTGTAAGTCGCTCTGGATAAGAGCGTCTGCTAAATGACTTAAATGTAAATGTAAATGTAATGGCTTTCATGTGCCTTTTACTGAGGAGTGGCTTCCATCTGGCCAGTCTACCATAAAGGCCTGATTGGTTGAGTGCTGCAGAGATGGTTGTCCTTCTGGAAGGTTCTCCCAACTCCACAGAATAACTCTGGAGTTCTGTCAGAGTGACTATCGGGTTCTTGGTCACATCCCTGACCAAGGCCCTTCACCCCTGATTGCTTAGTTTGACTTTAGGAAGAGTCTTGGTGGTTCCAAACTTCTTCAATTTAAGAATGATGGAGGCTGCTGTCTTCTTGATAACCTTCAATGCAGCAGAAATGTTTTGGTATCCTTCCCCAGATCTGTGCTTCGACACAATCCTGTCTCAGAGCTCTACGGACAATTCCTTCAACCTCATGGCTTGGTTTTTGCTCTGCACTGTCAACTGTGGGACCTTATATAGACAGGTGTGTGCCTTTCAAAATCATGTCAAATCAATTGAATTTACCATAGAGGGACTACAATTAAGTTGTAGAACATCTCAAGGATGATCAATGGAAACAGGATGCACCTGAGCTCAATTTCGAGTCTCATAGCAAAGGGTCTGAATACTTATGTAAATGTAATATTTCTGTTTTCTAAAAACCTGTTTCTGCTTTGTCATTATGGGGTATTTCGTGTAGATTGATGAGGCAAACATTTAATTTACTGAGCTTTGGATTTTCCCTCTTAACATGCACTGAAAACAAACACATCTCCTGTTGAGTGGTATGGTTCAGACCCAGGTTTCTAACCTAGAAGAACTCTCTGTTTGCATTCTCTAGACAGAGGGAGGAAGAGCTATGGCTTTTTTTATGCAGCATGCCGCGTAAGGTTTTCAGGATGTTTTGTGTGTGTTTGTGTGTTATCAGTGGGATTTGTCTGTGCCTGGTGTGTGTTCCCCATTCAAACCATAGCCATGACCCTAACCATTAACTGATTACCCACACTGCTCTGCTTTCTCATAAGACAAACCACACATGATCACACCCATGTGCCTCAATAATAATAATAGCCCACAACAACAACAAATCAAATTATATTTGTCACGTGCCTTATACAACAGGTGTAGACTTTACCATGTAATGCTTATTTAGGAGTCCTTTCCCAACAATGCAGAGTTAAAAAGTAAGAAAATTAGCAAATAAAAATACCTTTACCGAGTCAATTAGCCGAGGATACCCAATACCTCACAGAGGAAACAAGCAAATATGGCAAGGCTAGGGTGTAACAATGTAGAAGGTTTTTTGAAAGGAATTACCTTCCTCTTTCTCTCTATCTCTTCAACAAAGAAAAAGGCAGCTGCGGATGCCCATTAATTTGCTGTGGCCAACTTGACGAGGCGAGGTCTCTCTCCCTCTTCCCATCCATATCGTTCCCTCTTTCCCTCCTACTCTCTATACCTCCATCTCCATCAACATGCTCTGTAGCCATCCTAAGATGTCTCTTTCCTTCCATTATTATGCTCCATGGCCACCCGATGCAGCCATAGCTATGGCTCTGTCTTTAACCTTTGAGCGTGGTGCTAATTGTGCTAAGTGGAGTGGCTTAATAGCCTGGAAAATAGTCCCATAACTCTCCCATAGAGCCAGCTATGACCTTCTCAGAGACAACAGTCCATGGCCATTCTCTCTCCTCCACTGGCTTTATGATATGAAATGCCACACCGTTGGGTTCATCAGAATAATTAAATCAAATAAATTATAGTTCCTAGGCAGAACCATATTGTAGTCTAACCCAATTATAATGCACTGTAAAGCTAATTATTAAGCATGATTACAATTAGCCTAATTTGAATAAATGTTCCCATTAGAGGGTTCATCCCAGTCACTGACTCCACCTCCTCCTCTTCCTCTTCCTCTTCCTCCTCCATATTCCTATTCTCTGTCTCTGCCCCCACTTTCTCGCTCTCTGAGAGAAGGATGGGAGGCATGTCTCATTCTCTCTCTCGTTCTCTTCATACATCCCATCACTCCTTCCATCCTTCACAATCTGACCTTCACAAAATGGCCTCCTCCTTCACCCCTGGTGGGCAGTAGAGCGTGGCACCTCCTGCCTCCAGGACGAAGACTCACATTTAGTGTTTATGTCTGTGGTGTTTATGACTGGGGTGTGTTAGAAGTGCTGCTGTGCTTAAGAAGTACGTCTTTCTGTCCCATGAGATCTCAGTGTCTGTGAGCTATTTCTACACATTTAACCCTAGATTGTTTGCCATACATTCTTAGTATCCCTATTGTAGTGATATAACTGTATTTGGTTATCCTAATATTTGGTCATCCATTTATAGATGTAGGTCTGTGTTCAAGCGAGTCTAAATTCAACACCATCGACAGTTGTTTACCAACTCAAACAATAATGTTCTTTATTGAAACAGGATACAAATGTGAAAAGAATGACAATATTTCAGGTTTAATTCAGTTATAATATGATTTATACAACTACTCATGTAACATCTCCACACTTTTTAGATACATTAGTGCTTATTTACCTTCTTTTTTTACATTAAACAGAGACTGACTTTTAATGCTTTCTACCATAGCCAACTTGTTGACTTTCCAATACTGGCAAGTTAATGAAATAGCTAGCATGTAGCTAACATTGTTGAATGCAGACACCATTATAAGACACACATCTCTAACATGCTGATTACACTGGGCACGCTCGTGGATGTTGATTTTGTCCATCCACACCAGATGCGATCAGGAAAAGCAGGTTGAAATATCAAAACGAACTCTGAACCAACTATATTAATTTGGGGACAGGTCGAAACATGAAACATTCATGGACATTTAGCTAGCTAGCGTGCTGTTGCTAGCTAATTTGTCCTGGGATATAAACATTGGGTTGTTATTTTACCTGAAATGCACAAGATCCTTTTTTTCCTGGATCTTTGTAGAATTTTGACCCATTCTGAGTCACACAAATCGTGTGTTCTCTACTCCGAACAAATAATCCAAAAGGGGAAAAGGGGAAATTTTGTTCGTTTCTAGTAATCTCTTCTTCTTCTTCTGTGGACTTTATATGGCGGTTGGCAAACCAACTTTAAGGTGCATTACCACCACCAACAGGACTGGAGTTGAACCTTAGTCCAGCATTCAATCACCCACGTGGGTATATGGTCCTAAAAACCAATAAGGAGATGGGAGAGGCAGGACTTGCAGCACGTCAAAAATAGAACCAAGTTATATTTTAGTGACTGGTTACGTAGATGCTCATTGACGCACACAAGCAGTTTGGATGAAATTATTTAATAACATGTATTTGTACATTTATTTTGCGGTCAGCATGTAACACACAAGATCTGGTCCCCAGACAAAACTACCAGAGATGCTAGCAAACAACACACAAAACCACATAGACTTTGCATAAATAGAGGCAAGGTGCAAAGCAAGTTTTTCTTGTTTTTATCATTGAGTCTGTCGAGATAGTAATGTCTTTGTGTAGCCCTTTCCACTCACATCCTATTTTACCCTGTACATGTGTTGAAAATGGAAATGTTATTTGTAAGCGCCAAAATTGGAACGCAGTGGCTGTACAGTAACATGCTATACATGATGTCAGAGCTCAGGTTCTCTGCATCACAGTGCTGTAGGGGTTTTCAATGACAGCTGTTATAAACTTGAGCACCACATGTGACAAGAAGATTTCCCCCATCCTTCCTGCTAATTGGGCTACTTTTTCACATTTGTTGTTGTCTGAGTGAGGGCAATGCTGCAAATCGAGATGAGTCGATGTGTTCTAAAGATGAGATGTTAGAGGATTATAATAAATATCGCTTTGACGCCATATAAGCAAACTACACACCTGTGAGTCCAACTGTTAACATTTCCGTATTTGTAAACTTGTGTATTTTACAGTATCAACGTTAATGATTGCTATGTTTGCTCCACAGTTACAAGGATGATATGTGTTATACCCTGGTTTGTCCTGAACAGAATGAGCCTACGTTTGTTGTATTGTGAAGGAAGCTTGCCGCGGAACACGCACTTGAATGCACTAATGACTCCATTCTATGCGCACCAAATTTACAATCTGTTTGTCTGAAGTACCTTTTGAAAGCCTAACCCTAAGATCGTATTTTATAGCTTAGCTAGCCATGTTGGCAATAGAACAAGCTTTCAAATAATGTCCACCTGACCCAGATTATGATTTATAATGGAACGTGATGGTGGGGATGCAGGGCTGTGTTCCAAACAGAAACCTATCTACTAGTGTCAGTTCCATGATGGCAAAGCTAGGAGAGCTCAAAAAAGCACCTTGCAGTTGAATGCTCTTTCCTTGAGTCATAAATGTATGCTGAAATGACTTAGGAACTGTGCACAGTTTGGAGAGGTGTGTGGCCACTTGGAGACAGACACCTGTTAGACCTCTTACTCAAACCTCTGAAATAGTTTTTTCTTATCTAGCACCTACATATTTCATTATTGAAAAATGCTGCGAAAGGTACAGTAAATGTAAAATGAACTTAAAACCAACAGTGTAATGTTTGGATTCAGTCTGGTGTCAGGTGAACCGTTGTGTCCTCACCTTTGGTCTGATAATTTCCCCATAATTTTCAAAGTTTTGTCTTTCAATTGCTACCATGGTAATGCATATACTTTTTATAGTTTTTCTGTTAGAAACATTTCAACATTTCTACAGGCTCAGGGATGGAGGGAGAGGACAGAGAATTGGAGGAGGAGGAGGGGAGTTCAGGCCTGGGTCATACCACCTGCAACTCTGGATACATCAGGCTGTGCTCCACACAGACCTTCGACTGGAGGAGTGGAGAGGGAGAAGGTTAGCATAGTTAAAACCTTTCTCCCCCTCATTTACAGTTGTTGAAGGTATTGGTTTACAGGATCCACATTTTCTCCAGTATAACAGGACATTCTTGTAACGGAAGAACCGGACAGGGATCTAAGGAGGGGGAATTTTGTATAAAAGGAGCTCTATCCCGTGTCCTCAGATCCCCTTTCAGTCACATTAAATCCAATCAGCGATCTGCGTGGGAGCGACTCATTCATTTCTTGGCCAGGCAAAGTCAGACCAGGTGAATTACAGTGAATTACAACACAGCTCGATCTCAACAATAACACTCTTTTCTACCGACAGGATACAGATTAAAAAAATGTTCACTGGTCCTTTGTATTTTTATTTGTGGTCCATATTTTTATGATACTTTTTACAGTTAATGTAAATGTAATAAAGACACAACAGACTAAATAAATAATTTTGTTTGGAAAGCAATAAAGCTGAATAGAATTAGCAGGCTCATAACAGGAGGACAGAGCAGCAATAACTGCAGCAGAGAACACACACAACAGCCCTCTGAGACCAACTCTGGAACTCCCCCTCTCTTAGCTCCTACACCCAATAACGCAATTGAAAAATATAAGTAAATGAGATTTTTAAATGTAAACATTATACAATTTATGACAAACAGATTAAACACGGAAAATGATTAATAAAGGATATGAATCAGGAGGCAGAAATCCTGTAATTTAATTATATAACTTTCTTTATGTGTTGTAATTGGCTGAGGGTGTGGGTGTAGGTGACCAATAAGAGAAGCTCTTAAGGACAGATTGAAATTTTGTCCAACTCAAGGTGTCATAATATTTACACATGACTCTCCCCTTGTATTGTAAAATACATTGAACACCCTCCCCGCTAATAGAAATAAACTCAAAATAATGTTTTCAACCACAAATAATAATAACTGTAACGACCCTGTGTCTAAAAAGACACAACAGACTAAATAAATATTTTTGTTTGGAAAGGAATAAAGCTACAAGCATTTCGCTATACCCGCAATAACATCTGCTAAATATGTGTATGTGACCAATTGAATTTGATTTGACTTGATAAATGGGGATAGCTACTTTGCTTTTGTGGCACAGTCGATGCCACGCAGGGCTATGCACTAGAAGGTTGAGGGTTCGCTAAACCACCACAGAGGAGCTCACTCTCCCTGCTTGTTTTATTATATGCAAATGCAACATATTGTCCAGCAATAGGTTTCTGTGCCAATGCATCACACAACCCATAAATAAAACATACCGACTTCGGGCACTTCAATTTCATGGTTTGCGTTTTCAACACCACAATAAATAGACTATTCCAATCTCGACAAACAGAAAATACATCCCTCCCTACCTTGTAGACTTACCCAGTATCGAAGGCTTGACAATGTCTGAATTTCATTAAACCTTTTGGTGTTTTGTAAGTTATGTCTCTTTCCATTCATCAAATTGCCGCTGCACAACTTTGATTGATTGACTGATTGATTTTATTTGTCAGTTAAAAAAATACATATATGCACAAATAATTAAAAAAGTGACTGGGATTACACAATAAAGTCAGGGACTTATTTGCATTATGGTCCCTACATTTGCTGCAGCATATGCTACAGCAGTGGTTCCCAAACTTTTTATAGTCCCGTACCCCAAACATTCAACCTCCAGCTGCGTACCCCCTCTAGCACCAGGGTCAGCGTACTCTCAAATGTTGTTTTTTGCCATTATTGTAAGCCTGCCACACACACACTATACGATACATTTATTAAACATAGAAAGTAGTGTGAGTTTTTGTCACAACCCGTCTCGTGGGAAGTGACAAAGAGCTCTTATAGGACCAGGCCACAAATAACAATATAATAATGATAAATAATTTTGCTCTTTATTTAACCATCTTACATATAAAACCTTAATTTTTCATCAAAAATTGTGAATAACTCCCCACAGGTTAATGAGAAGGGTGTGCTTGAAAGGATGCACATAACTCTGCAATTTAGTTTTCATGCTAGTGAGGGCCGAGAATCCACTCTCACATAGGTACGTGGTTGCAAAGGGCATCAGTGTCTTAACAGCTCGATTTGCCAAGGCAGGATACTCTGAGCGCAGCCCAATCCAGAAATCTGGCAGTGGCTTCTGATTAAATAGAATTTTCACAGAACCACTTGTTGCAATTTCGATGAGGCTCTCTTGTTCAGATATCGGTAGGTGGACTGGAGGCAGGACACGAAAGGGATAACGAATCCAATCCAGTTGTTTGTGTCATCGGTTTCGGGAAAAGTACCTGTGTAATTGCACACCTAACTCACTCAGGTGCTTCACTATATCACATTTGACATTGTCTCATAACTCATAAGCTTGAGTTCATTTGCACACAAAAGACCTGTGTGTTGTCCTTGTTAATGCAGACAGAGAAGAGCTCTAACTTCTTAATCATAGCCTCAATTTTGTCCCTCATATTGAATATAGTTGCGGCGAGTCCCTGTCATCCTAGATTAAGACCATTCAGGCAAGAAAAAACATCACCCAGATAGGCCAGTCGTGTGAGACACTCGTCATCATGCAAGCGGTCGGACAAGTGAAAATTATGGTCAGTAAAGAAAACTTTAAGTTTGTCTTTTAATTCTAAAAAACGTGTCAATACTTTGCCCCTTGATAACCAACTTCTGTATGTTGTAAAAGCGTTACATGTTCGCTGCCCATATCATTGCATAGTGCAGAAAATACACAAGAGTTCAGGGGCCTTGCAAAGTTAATCATTTTCACTGTAGTGTCCAAAATGTATTTCAAGTTGTCAGGCATTCCCTTGGCAGCAAGAGCATCTTGGTGGATGCTGCAGTGTACCCAAGTGGCATCGGGATCGACTGCTTGCACGCGTTACCACTCCACTATGTCTCCCTGTCATGGCTTTTGCGCCATCAGTACAGATACATTACCAACATGAGCAGCAGCTACGTTTGGCTACATAATGACCTTTAGTTGAATTCCCGCGAGAGAGTAACGGTTAATGTGATTGGATGTTAATTATTTCACTAGGCTACCTGTATTTGACATGGTGTTGTTATTTCGCTGAACACTAGATGGTTTAATTTTATTTTTTTGGCAGTGAAATGAGGCCACTCAGGCGAGAAAAAAAACTCACCCAAATGTATAGCCCCTGTAACGTCTGCTTCCAACTCACACCCTCAAACATGTAGATCCCCTGAACTCAGCTCCCTTTCCAGCCCAGTTTCCAGCTCACACTCTCAAACACCTAGATCCCCTGAACACAGCTCACTCTCCAGATCCCAATCCCCTGAATTCTAATCACCTGTTCACACAACAGTATGTCATTATCACACACTATTTAGTTCAGTTCTTTGCACCCCATCACTGTGAGGTATTGTTTGTTTTGTGACACACATCTTTTGGAGCGCTGTTTTCCCCGTGATTTACTCCTCCCATGTATGATAGTTTTTGCCTGCCTCACTAATGATGCCTATTCCCTGCCTGTACTTTAGCCTATTGGATTTCCTGTTATCTAGCTATTGCTTGATCTCCCGGACAACTTTACTAGCCTTTTACCTGCATGTACTGTTGACCTTTTGGACCCCCTGTGTATGACCTTCTCCCTGCCCCTGGACCAAGCTGCCTGCCTCCTCCTGTGGTCCTTTGCAATAAACGCTTTGTTGTGCTCACTTGAACAAGAAGGTGGCGTGGCGGTCCTTCGTGACAAATTTTGTCATCATTTGTATTATCAAAATCTGGCATTCTCTGGATTCTTGGTGCTTTCAAAACAACTGGGAACTTGGAAAAAAACAAGGTCGACTCATTATGTCAGTGATCTTCAGGTCGGAGCTCGAGAAAGAGGCCTGAGTTCCAACTTGGAATTCCCAGTTGGATGACTGTTCAAAATGTATTTTCCCAGTAGATTTCCGAGTTTCCAGTTGTTTCGAACGCGGCAAAAGTCATGCTGGATTAACAGTATGGCCAATGTTGAATGTTTATCCTTTTAAGGTTGGAAAAGAAACCCTTAAACCCAAACTTGGACCACACATCCACTCTACTGAATAGCAGGCTAGTGATTACTTTGCAATGCTTGCAGTTAGCCACTGATTCCTTCCAAACCACTCATTGTTGAATTTGCGAATTATATTTTGGATGAACGTGTCAAGGCACAAGGCGAGACCCAAATGCAGACACAGGAGGCAGATGGTTAGAGTCTTACAATGTTTATTAATCCAAAGGGTAGGCAAGAGAATGGTCGTGGACAGGCAAAAAGGTCAAAACCAGATCAGAGTCCAGGAGGTACAGAGTGGCAGACAGGCTCGTGGTCAAGGCAGGCAGAATGGTCAGGCAGACAGGTACAAGGTCCAGAAACGGGCAAGGGTCAAAACCAGGAGGACTAGAAAAATGAGAATGCAAAAAGCAGGAGAAAGGGAAAAACGCTGGTTGACTTGGAAACATACAAGACGAACTTGCACAGAGAGACAAGAAACACAGGGATAAATCCACAGGGGAAAATAAGTGACACCTGGAGGGGGTGGAGAAAATAACAGGAACAGGTGAAACAGACCAGGGCGTGACAGAACGTGTGAATGCCTACAGGAAACTTTTGAAGTAGCCTAATCGGATAAAACAAAGTGTGACTGCTTGTGTTTATGCCACATATAAAATGTAATACATTTAAAAAGTTATATTATAAATATTTAGGCTATATTGAAGAGTTAGGTTCTAGGTGCCCAAGGAATAGCCGCTTGGATTGGAGAAGAGGCAGAGCATGTGTTAAGCTTTCCTGAAGCTAGGCCGTCTTTGTGAATAAGAATTTGTTCTTAACTGACTTGCCTAAAGGTTAAATAAAAATAATTGAAGAAAAACATCTAATCAAATCAAATTTTATTGGTCACATGCACATGTTTAGCAGATGCTATTGCGGTTGTTGCAAAATGCTTGTGTTTCCAGCTCCAACAGCGCAGTAATATCTAACAATTCACAACAATACACACAATACACCTAAAAGTAAATTAATGGAATTAAGGAATATATAAATAGGATGAGCAATATTGGAGTGGCATAGACTAAAATACAGTAGAATAGAATACAATATATACATGAGATGAGTAAAGCAAAAATATGTAAACATTATTAAAGTGACTAGTGTTCCATTATTAAAGTGGCCAGTGATTTCAAGTCGATGTATATAGGGCAGCAGCCTCTAATGTGCTAGTGATGGCTATTTAACAGTCTGATGGCCTTGAGATAGAAGCTGTTTTTCAGTCTCTCGGTCCCAGCTTTGATGCACCTGTACTGACCTCGCCTTCTGGATGATACCGGGGTGAACAGTCAGTGGCTCGGGTGGTTGTTGTCCTTGATGAACCGTGCCTGCCGGGAGCATATGTGGCCACATTATTATAGGAAGACTTGGGAGAATGACGATCTACAACAGTCAGTGTATTCAGTATCAGAAGTAAAAATACAGCCAGACTGGCCTGTTACTGTGCCTTTCTAGACCTTATAAATTGTCGAGAGTAAACCCTCAACTGATCCAAATAGAATTAAACATTCAAATCACATGGCTTTTGCAGCGTTATTCAAATGACATTTTCACTGCAGCCTAGAGTAAAATGTTGTACTCACTTGAAAACAATAACGCAATATTCATTGCATTGTGGTGTTGTAGGCTAGTCTAGGTAGGATAATTGTATTGTCCCTTAACAAGATCAGTAGGGGAGATTTTTTAGCTGTGTGCCTCATGTCTCCGCTGCCTATCAGCAATTCCTATTTGTTCTTGTCGATTCAAATAAAAAATCTATGCAGCTTTCAATGTTTTTATGTGAGGTATGATTGCTTGTTAGCCTATTGCCGATCTGGACAAACTATCCACCTACCTCTATTGTCACTATGAATGGTGGATAGAGGGCAGGATAGACTGTTAGACTGGTAGACTATATTGACCTGTGGTAAAATAAAACTTTGCGCATGAAAAAGCGTAGTGCATAAGGGAAGTACCAAAATACTCTATATATACACAAAGTATTTGGACACCCCTTCAAATTAGTAGATTCGGCTATTTCAGCCACACCCGTTGCTGACAGGTGTATACAATCGAGCACACAACCATACAATCTCCATAGAGAAACATTGGCAGTAGAATGGCCTTTTATGAAGAGATCAGTGAAAGGTTGCTGGATCGAATCCCCGAGCTGACAAGGTAAAAAATCTGTCATCCTACCCCTGAGCAAGGCACCGATGATGTCGATTAATGCAGCCACCCGCACCTCTCTGATTCAGAGGGGTTGAGTTAAATCCAGAAGACTAATTTCAGTTGAATGCATTCAGTTGTACAACTGACTAGGTATCCCCCTTTCCAACAAGACAGTTTGTCAAATTACTGCCCTGCTAGAGCTGCCCATGTCAACTGGAAGTGCTGTTATTGTGAAGTGGAAACGTCTAAGAGCAACAACTGCTCAGCTGCGAAGTGGTAGGCTATACAAGCTCACTGAACAGGAACGCCGAGTGCTGAAACGCGTACCGCATAAAAATTGTTTGTCCTCGGTTACCGAGTTCCAAACTGCCTCTGGAAGCAAGGTCAGCACAATAACTGTTTGTCGGGAGCATCATCAAATGGGTTTCCATGGCCAAGCGGCCGCGCACAAGCCTAAGATCACCATACGCAATGCCAAGCATCAGCTGGAGTGGTGTAAAGCTCGCCACCATTGGAAATGCATTCTCTGGAGTGATTAATCACGCTTCAACAACTGGCAGTCTGACGGACAAATCTGGGTTTGATTGATGCCAGGAGAACGCTACCTGCCCAAATGCATAGTGCCAACTGTAAAGTTTGGTGGCGGAGGAATAATGGTCTGGGGCTGTTTTTCATGGTTTGGGCTAGGCCCCTTAGTTCAAGTGAAGGAAAATCGTAATGCTCCAGCATACAATGACATTCTAGACGATTCTGTGCTTCCAACATTGTGGCAACAGTTTGGGGAAGGCCCTTTCCTGTTTCAGCATGACAATGCCCCTGTGCACAAAGTGAGGTCCAAACAGAAATGTCGAGATCGGTGTGGAAGAACTTGACTGGCCTGCACAGAGCTCTGACCTCAACCCCTTCAAACGCCTTTGGGATTAATTGGAAATCCGTCTGGGAGTTAGGCTTAATCGCCCAACATCAGTGCCCGACCTCACTTATGCTCTTGTGGCTGAATGGAAGCAAGTCCCCGCAGCAATGTTCCAACATCTAGTGGAAAGCCTTCTCAGAAGAGTGGATGCTGTATAGCAGCAAAGGGGGGACCAACTCCATATTAATGCCCATTATTTTGGAATGAGATTATCGATGAGCAGGTGTCCACATACTTTTGGTCATGCAGTGTAGGGAGACGCATGCACACAGATGTGAAATTTTGTCTGGAAGAAATTCATTTGTAAAACCTGCAAAAGAGTGAATGTAAACCAGGGGAAATTAGCACTACTCTCCCCTGTGCCTAATAAAAAAAACACACAACCCTCCCCAAAGCAAAAAAAAGCTGCTTCTGTAGTTATCTATTCTCATAGAAAAATAAATACTAGAAAGGACAATTCCCATGCTAATTTAGGTATGCCATGGTCTGAAGGGGTTTCCCCTTTCTAGTCATTCTATTGCTAAGCATATGCTGTTGTGAGGTCATACGGAACGGGAAAAAAAAAATATATGAAATGTATGAAATGTATTCACTACTGTAAGTCGCTCTGGATAAGAGCGTCTGCTAAATGACTAAAATGTAAATGTAAAATGTCATACCTTTGTCTGGAATGTGTGGCGGTGTCTCCTCTGGTTCTCTGGATTTGTCTCTCCTTTGTGCTTTCTGTCTCTTGTTGTTCCTGTGGGTTCCAGGAGACGAGGTGGAGGAGTTCACTGAGCTGGCCACCGTCTCTCCAGAGCTAGGGTTACACAGGAACAGGAGGACTTAACACGATCAGTCACCCATGTAAGATATAACAGTTATTATAGGAAAGACGTTACCTTGGAAGTTTACTGTATTGTATTATTCTATGATCTCCCTGGTTATGTACAGTATTCATGTGAGCTTTAGCTATTGATAATGGAGTCTATAAATGAATGGTTAAGACTAACCTACTCTCTGGGCATTTGACCAGGTAGTAACTGACTGTAAAGAAGGGTGGTCAGACTAACAATGATGGTACAGCATTACTATGAAACACTTTATTTCAGTAAATCAGGCACACAAGGCTATGAAACAAATGTGGTGGTGTGAAATGAAGGCCCGGAAAATTGTTAAGACTCCAGCCACCCAAGCCATAGACTATACTCTCAGCTTCCGCACGGTAAGCGGTACCGAAGCAACAAGTCTGACACCAGCAGGCTCCTGAACAGCTTCCATCCCCAAGCCATTAGACTGCTAAATAGCTAGCAAAATGGCTACATGGAGTATCTGCATTGGCCCTTCTATTTTATTAAAATATTTGCACTGACTATGCTGAAATTAATTACTGCACTGTTGGGAAAAGCTTGCAAAAAATGTATTTCACTGTATTTCACTGCAAGTCCACGTGACAAAAACGTTGAACTTGAGACTTGAAGTGACGGAGAAGAAAATGTGCAATTGTAATTCCTCTGATAACCTTTGATTCTGTGTGTGTGTGCACTTACCTTTTTTGAGTGTGTCGTGTGTGCAGGTACTGGCAGGTAAGGACCAACGTGAACAGGAAGATGGAGAGCAGAGGAGCACTGCACACAGTTACATATTTGGAACACATACACATTTTACTATCAAAGTGGGGACACATTTATAACACACATCTGGAAGAGTAAGACAGATGCAGGAATGTAATGTTTTGATTCAAGTGGGGGTGTTTCTGATGAGAAAAAGTTTGGGCAGAGGAAGTGTAACAGAGCAGATGTTGTCACTACAGGACTAAGAAGGGCTGAGTAAAGAGACTTGAGGAAACTGTACCTCCAAATAGACGCTTAATTTTACTTAGCGAGTGTGAAGGGTAGTCAGTTAGTGTATTTTTTTGGTTTCCATTAGTTCCATTTTACTAGCAAAGCTAAATCAAGTGCGTCTCAAGTATTTGACATACTGTTGTCTGTACTGTATGTATTTGACCCAGGTCTGAACATTAACATTTAATCTAATGTAGTCTAAGAAAGCTCAACGGATACAGTAGAGTACAGTGTTTGTGCTGAAGACAGGGGAAAACAGAAATCTGTATGCCAGTGAAATGGTACATTCTCTTGTGTGCAGTCCCACATGGCAGCCGACAGACTCCCTCAGTGGTTTACAGAAATACACCCAGACACAGATCGCTGTCAGATTGAGGTAGAGAGATGACTACAGGGCAAGCTCTCATCCTGTCCCTGGAGAGTGAGAGGGTTCCCACAAGTGCACTGGGGTGGTGCTCTCTCCACTGCAAGTGTACTGAGTGGGCTAGGGTGGGTGGGTGGGTGGGGGGTGGGGGGGCTTGTGCGGGCATGGGCGTGTGCATATGAGTGTGTGCATGAGTATGAATGTGTGTGAATATGAGTGTGCATGATTAGGCTTCAGTATGGGCCAAGGGCATTTAGGAGAAAGGAGGACAGGAGGGTGATAGAGGAGAGATTGAGGATAGATAAAGGAGAAGAGGGATGAGAGGCGTTCTACAGTGCATTCGGAAAGTATTCAGACACCATAACTTTTCCACATTTTGTTACTTTACAGCCTTATTCTAAAATGTATTAAAACCTGTTGAGGACAGACGTTCCGCTAGCGGAACCCCGTTCCGCCAGCGGGACCCCTCGCCACCAGCCAATGGAATAGCAGGGCGCAAAATACAAAACAACAAAAATCTCATAATTCAAATTTCTCAAACATACAACTATTTTACAGCATTTTAAAGATAAACTTCTCGGTAATCCAACCACATTGTCCGATTTCAAAAAGGCTTTACGGCGAAAGCATAGCATTAGATTATGTTAGGACAGCCACTTGACAAGAAAAACCACACAGCCATTTTCCAAGCAAGGAGAGTCGTCACAAAAACCAGAAATACAGCTAAAATGAATCACTAACCTTTGACGTTCTTCATCAGATGACACTCCCAGGACTCAATGTTACACAATACATGTATGTTTTGTTCGATAAAGTTCATATTTATATCCATAAACCCCATTTTACATTGGCGCGTGATGTTCAGAAAATGTTTTGCCTCCAAAACCCCCGGTGAATAAGCATATCAATTTACAGAAATACTCATCATAAACGTTGATAAAATATACAACAGTTATTGAAAGAATTATAGATACACTTCTCCTTAATGCAACCGCTGTGTCAGATTTCAAAACAGCTTTACGGCGAAAGCACATTGTTCAATATTCTGAGTACAGAGCTCAGCCATCAAAGCAAGCTATACAGTTACCCGCCAAGTGCTGGAGTCAACAAAACTCAGAAATAGTATTATAAATCTTCACTTACCTTTGCTGATCTTTGTCAGAATGCACTCCCAGGACTTCCACTTCCACAAGAAATGTTCATTTTGTTCGAACAAAGTCCATCATTTATGTCCAAATACCTCCGTTTTGTTCACGCATTCAAGATCACTATTCCAAAGGCACAATGCGCGAGCGCAAAACCCTAGACGAAAAGTCCAAAAGTTCCATTACCGTTTGTAGAAACATGTCAAACGATGTTTACAATCATTCCTTAGGGTCTTTTTATCATAAATCTTCGATAATATTCCAACCGGACAATAGCGTATTCATTACAGAGGAAAAAGAATGAACGGTGCGCCTGCGTGACTGCGCAGTAAACAACTCATTGGCCTCAGCCTAGTCCACTTGTTGAATCACCTCTTATTTTCTCCCCAGTCACAGTAGAAGCATGAAACAAGGTTCTAAAGACTGTTGACAT
Source organism: Salmo trutta (assembly GCF_901001165.1). Classification (NCBI taxonomy): domain Eukaryota; kingdom Metazoa; phylum Chordata; class Actinopteri; order Salmoniformes; family Salmonidae; genus Salmo; species Salmo trutta. Next base: position 30,421,831 of record NC_042961.1, read on the forward strand.
CTAGTGGAAGCCTTAGGAAGTGCAAAATGACCCCACAGACACTGTAGTTTGGATAGGCAATCACTTGAAAAACTACAAACCTCAGATTTCCCACTTCCTGGTTGGATGTTTTCTCAGGTTTTTGCCTGCCATATGAGTTCTGTTATACTCACAGACATCATTCAAACAGTTTTAGAAACTTCAGAGTGTTTTCTATCCAAATCTACTAATAATATGCAAATATTTGACTCTGGGCCTGAGTAGCAGACAGTTTACTCTGGGCATGCTTTTCATCCGAACGTGAAAATACTGCCCCCTGTCCCAAACAGGTTTTAAATACTTTTTATCCCTTATCAATCTACACACAATACCCCATAATGACGAAGCAAAAAACTGTTAATTATTTTTTTTTGCAAATGTATTAAAAATATAAAACAGAAATACCTTATTTATATAAATATTCTAACCTTTTGCTATTGACTCAAAATTGAGCTCAGGTGCATCCTATTTCCATTGAACATCCTTGAGATGTTTCTACAATTTGATTGGAGTCCACCTGTGGTAAATTCAATAGATATGACATGATTTGTAAAGGCACACACCTTTCTATATGTGACCTGTTTCAGGAAACTAGGCGTGTCGCGGGTCATTACTTCACAGGAGACCCGTTTGAACGTTAAAAAGTTTTTTATCAAAATGCATGTTTTTTTGGCAGAAATGTCTTCTTGAACTTGTGCAATTTCATGTGCCTTAATAACAAACTTGTATGCCATCTGTAAATACGAATACAATTGTTAAATTACGAGCCTAATTGGTTATGCCACAGAAAAAGTCAGCAACCTTCCTGCTAGCCATGATTGGCTGAGATAATGAGTGGGCTGGACATGCCGAGAGATGAGTTTGGATTGGTCTGCCATATAGCACCCTTATGTCTATTTGAGCTGGTCAGTATGTGTAGGTAATCCTGTCTAAAGCTGCTTTTTTAAATGTTATGTATTGCGTAGTAAAACTTAACAAAAGACTCCCCTATGCAAGTATCCATTTCAATAGAATGTCACTGCAGCAACTGTTTCAGAGCACTCTCGTCTGAGTGTGCCAGAGTGCAGAATAACTGATGAATTTATAAACGCTCAACACCCATTGAATATGGCCAGTGTCAGTAAACATCGACAAGGTTTGGAGCAGGTTTTCATCAAGGATCTCTCTGTACTTGGCTCCGTTCATCTTTCCCTTGATCCTGACTAGTCTCCCAATCCCTGCCGCTGAAAAACATCCCCACTTCATGATGCTGCCTCCACCATGCTTCACGTAACGCTTGGCATTCAGGCCAAAGAGTTCAATATTGCTTTCATCAGACCAAAGCATTTGTTTCTCATGGTCTGAGAGTCCTTTAGGTGCCTTTTGGCAAACTCCAAGCGGGCTGTCATGTGCCTTTTACTGAGGACTGGCTTCTATCTGGCCAGTCTACCATAAAGGCCTGATTGGTTGAGTGCTGCAGAGATGGTTGTCCTTCTGGAATGTTCTCCGATCACCACAGAGGACCTCTGGAGCTCTGCCAGAGTGACCATCGGATTCTTGGTCACATCCCTGACATCCCTTCTCCCCTATGCTCAGTTTGGCCGAGCGGACAGCTATAGGAAGAGTCTTGGTGGTTCCGAACTACTTCCATTTAAGAATGATGGATGCCACTGTGTTCTTGGGGACCTTCAATGCTGAATAAATGTTTTGGTACCCTTCCCCAGATCTGTGCCTCATCCCAATCCTGTCTCAGAGCTCTATGGACAATTCCTTTGACGTCATGGCTTGGTTTTTGCTCTGACATGCACTGTCAACTGTGGGACTTTATATAGACAGGTGTGTGCCTTTCCAAATCATGTCCATTCAATTGAATTTACCACAGGTGGAGAAACATCTCAAGGATGATTAATAGAAACAGGATGTGCCTGAGCTGAATTTCGAGTCTCATAGCTAACGGTCTGAATACTTATGTAAATAAGGTATTTCTGTTTTTTATTTTTAATAAATGTGCAAACATTCTAAATAACTGTTTTCACTTTGTCATTATGGGGTATTGTGGGTAGATTGAGGAGGGAAAAGTGTATTTAATCCATTTTAGAATAAGGCTTCCTGTGATGTGCTTTTGTATCGTGTTTGTTTGAGATGCAATGGTCGCATTAGCTCCTGCTAATAGACAGTTGTTTCCATGCTACAGACAAATCTACAGCCATCAACAGACTTCTGTACGGCACAAAAATGGCGGGGTGTAACTAAAATGGCACCGACAGATAAGGCAGCTGTGTTTCTAGCTCCTAGACAACTTTTCACTATTTTGGGGCTCTCCAGAGGGTGGTGCGGTCTGCCCAACACATCACCGGGGGCAGACTACCTGCCCTCCAGGACAACTACAGCACCTGATGTCACAGGAAGGCCAAAAAGTTCCACATGGACAACAACCACCCGAGCCACTGCCTGTTCACCCAGCTATCATCCAGAAGGCAAGGTCAGTACAGGCGCATCAAAGCTGGGACCGAGAGACTGAAAAACAACTTCTATCTCAAGGCCATCAGACTGTTAAATAGCCATCACTAGCACATTAGAGGCTGCTTCTACACCTGCATTGCTTGCTGTCTGGGGTTTTAAGCTGGGTTTCTGTACAGCACTTTGAGATAACATCTGATGTAAGAAGGGCTTTATAAATACATTTGATTTGACTTGATTTGCTACCCTATATATATATCGACTTGAAATCACTGGCCACTATAATAATGGAACACTAGTCACTTTAATAATGTTCACATGACTCATATCACATGAATATACTGTCTTCTATATTATTCTACTGTATCTTAGTCTATGCCACTCTGACATTGCTCGTCCAAATATTTACATATTCTTCATTCCATTCCTGTACTTTAGATTTGTGTGTATTGTTGTGAAATTGTTAGATATTACTGCACTGTTGGAGCTAGAAACACAAGCATTTTGCTACTCCCGCAATAACATCTGCTAAACACGTGTATGTGACCAATAACATTTTATTTTATTTGATCTAATGTGTTTCCTTGTGTCCATTGTCAGGAATAAACACCAATCAACTGGGATGGCTGGCTAGACATTCTTTCTTTATTACACAACACAAGAGAGTTACTGTAACGGGTTTTGTCGGAAGGAGTGGACCAAAGCGCAGCGTGGTAAGTGTTCATGATTTTTATTATCAAAAAACACTCAAACAAAATAACATAAGGGAAAAATGAAAGCGCACAGTTCTGTCAGGTACAGAATAACAAAACAGAAAACAACTACCCACAAAACACAGGTGGGAAAAGGATGCCTAAGTATGATTCCCAATCAGAGACAATGATAGACAGCTGCCTCTGATTGGGAAGCCTACTCGGCCAACACAAAGAAATAGATAACATAGAATGCCCACCCCACATCACACCCTGACCTAACCAAAAGAGAAATAAAACGGCTCTCTAAGGTCAGGGCGTGACAGTTACGAAGTACGATCACATCTGTTACACTGGTGCCTTGACTCAGCATGGATGATCCCCTCGAGTTGGTGTGTGTGGACTTCTGGTCCGCTGGAGACTCCTCAAACAATCAATCAATCAATCAATAGAAAAAACTCCCTTGAAAGGCAGGAACCAAAGATGAAACTTAGAGAGGAACCAGGCTCTGAAGGGTGGCCAGTCATCTTCTGGCTGTGCCAGGTGGAGATTATAAGAGTACATGGCCTCTAAGGCCAGATCGTATTTGTGTTGTGGAGAAAAGACCAGGCAGGAGACAGGAGTACAGTTATTTTTGTTTAGTCAAAACCTCTCCTGCTCTACAGCCCCGGCCCAATAGTGTGCATGTGCATTTCCTATTAGGTGTAGTAAAATACCACTGCCATAATACATTACTGCTTAGTATTTTTATTATTTTACCTTTATTTAACAAGGCAAGTCAGTTAACCGTTTGGGGATAGGGGGCAGTATTTGCACGGCCGGATAAAAAACGTACCCAATTTAATCTGGTTACTACTCCTGCCCAGTAACTAGAATATGCATATAATTGTTTGATTTGGATAGAAAACACCCTTAAGTTTCTAAAACTGTTTGAATGGTGTCTGTGAGTATAACAGAACTCATTTGACAGGCCAAAACCTGAGAAGATTCCAAACAGGAAGCGCTCTCTCTGACTATTTCTTGGCCTTCTTGATCATCTCTAACCAAAACAGGGGATCTCTGGCATAACGTGACATTTTCTGACGCTCCCATAGGCTCTCAGAAGGCGCCAGAACGATGAATGGTGACTTTGCAGGCCATGGCTGAAAAACAGTAGCGCATTTGGATAGTGGTCGATCTGAGAACAATAAGACTGAGGCACAGGCACGAGCCGACACCATGTTTTTATTTTTTGGTCTTTGAACGAAAACAGGGTTTCCAGGTCGGAATATTATCGCTTTTTTACGAGAAAAATCGCATTAAAAATTGATTTTAAACAGCGTTTGACATGCTTCGAAGTACGGTAATGGAATATTTTGAATTTAAGTTATTCAAATACCTTAGAAATGCTATTAATACAATTTCTCAAACATATGACTATTTTACACCATTTTAAAGACAAGACTCTCGTTAATCTAACCACACTGTCCGATTTCAAAAAGGCTTTACAACGAAAGCAAAACATTAGATTATGTCAGCAGAGTACCCAGCCAGAAATAATCAGACACCCATTTTTCAAGCTAGCATATAATGTCACATAAACCCAAACCACAGCTAAATGCAGCACTAACCTTTGATGATCTTCATCAGATGACACTTCTAGGACATTATGTTATACAATACATGCATGTTTTGTTCAATCAAGTTCATATTTATATCAAAAACCAGCTTTTTACATTAGCATGTGACGTTCAGAACTAGCATACCCCCCGCAAACTTCCGTGGAATTTACTAAATTACTCACGATAAACGTTCACAAAAAATATAACAATTATTTTAAGAATTATAGATACAGAACTCCTCTATGCACTCGCTATGTCCAATTTTAAAATAGCTTTTCGGTGAAAGCACATTTTGCAATATTCTAAGTAGATAGCCCGGCATCACAGGGCTAGCTATTTACACACCCACCAAGTTTAGCCCTCACCAAAGTCAGATTTACTATAAGAAAAATGTTATTACCTTTGCTGTTCTTCCTCAGAATGCACTCCCAGGACTTCTACTTCAATAACAAATGTTCGTTTGGCTCCAAATAATCCATAGTTATATCCAAATAGCGGCGTTTTGTTCGTGCGTTCAAGACACTATCCGAAAGGGTAAATAAGGGTTACGCGCCCGACGCGTTTCGTGACAAAAAAATTCTAAATATTCCATTACCGTACTTCGAAGCATGTCAACCGCTGTTTAAAATCAATTTTTATGCCATTTTTCTCGTAAAAAAGCGATAATATTCCGACCGGGAATCTGTGTTTTAGTTCAAAGATAGAGAAAGTAAAAACATGAGGTCGCCCCGTGCACGAGCCTCAGTCTGATGGTCCTCTGATAGACCACTTACCAAAGGCGCTAAGGTTTTTCAGCCAGCGGCTGGAATTACATCATTCAGCTTTTTCCCGGGTTCTGAGAGCCTATGGGAGCCGTAGGAAGTGTCACGTTACAGCAAAGATCCTAAATTTTCAATAAACAGAGCCAAGAAGCCCAAGGAATGGTCAGAGAGGGTACTTCCTGTACAGAATCTTCTCAGGTTTTTGCCTGCCATATGAGTTCTGTTATACTCACAGACACCATTCAAACAGTTTTAGAAACTTTAGGGTGTTTTCTATCCAAAGCCAATAATTATATGCATATTCTAGTTTCTGGGCAGTAGTAATAACCAGATTAAATCGGGTACGTTTTTTATCCGGCCGTGTAAATACTGCCCCCTAGCCCTAACAGGTTACGAGCATAGGGAACTGGACGTGGTTTGTGAAAGATAGGCTTGGTTCCTTCTTGCACTCTGACTTTTGCTGTCTTGTATTTCGCCGTAGCCATCTTTCCCCAAAAAATTCTGCTTCTCCAGTATGTTAGTGAGTGTAGCCTGACTCACTGGTTTGTCATTTCTCAGACTGAAGAGTTCTCCCCAGTTCAACTTGATCTTTTGTAGCCAGATTCTGCCTAGCAAGGTTGATTTTTCTCCTTTAACAATGACAAGCGGTAGCGTCCCCTCATACCGGACTGGTACCTGGATCTGCCCTAACACAGGATAGCGTCACCAGTGTATGAAGAAAGGCGGATGGACGCTGGCTGAAGAGGGCACTCTCAGTTTTTCTTTGTAGAGTCTCTCTGGAACAAGAGATACAGACGCTCCGGTGTCCAGTTGCATTTTTTACTGGTTTTCTCGCTAACTCCATGCTGACATAGATTCCATCTTTTTGTTGTTGAGCTGTGTACACTGTGAACAGTTCCAATACTGTTTCAGTTGTACCTTCCTCTTCTTGTGCTGCGTCTGACACTTTGCGCACTCTTGCTGTGCATTTTGGAGTGTTACACTCTCTGTAAATGTCCAACCTTTCCACAATTGTGGCCCTTTTCAGTTTGGAATCGACATTTACTGTGCTGATGATTATCTCCCCCACATCTGTAGCCACTTACCTTTGTGATGTGGGCTGCTTTGTTCTTGTGTAATCTTGAGGACGGGACTGAGAAAAGTGTGGCTTTTGTGAGCCTTTTCCTCCACGTCTGTCACTGACCTTGTGAACACCTTTCTGATGTTCTGCATGTCCCCATAGCTCAATAGAATCCCTGTCGGCAAGCTCGAATCCAAGTGCGATATCACAGGCTTTCTTGACCTGTTTGGGATAGGGGGCAGTATTAAAAACGTACCCGATTTAATCTGGTTACTACTCCTGCCCAGAAACTAGAATATGCATATAATTAGTAGATTTGGATTAGTAGATTTGGAAAACACTCTAAAGTTTCTAAAACTGTTTGAATGGTGTCTGTGAGTATAACAGAACTCATATGGCAGGCCAAAACCTGAGAAGATTCCATACAGGAAGCGCCCTGTCTGACAATTTGTTCTCCTTCTAGGGCATCTCTATCAAAAATACAGCATCTCTGCTGTAACGTGACATTTTCTAAGGCTTACATTGGCTCTCAGAAGGCGCCAGAAAGTGGAATGACGTCTCTGCAGTCTCTGGGCGAAAAACAGTAGGAGTTTTTGTGAGTGGTCAGGCAGGGAACAATGACACTGGAGTGCGCGTGCACGAGACGACTCCATGTTTTTCTTTCAGTCTATGAATGAATATAACGTCACCCGGTTGGAATATTATCGCTATTTTACGAGAAAAATAGCATACAAATTGATTTTAAACAGCGTTTGACATGCTTCGAAGTACATTAGCTTTTTACATTAGCATGTGACGTTCAGAACTAGCATACCCACCGCAAACTTCCGGTGAATTTACTAAATTACTCACGATAAACGTTCACAAAAAACATAACAATTATTTTAAGAATTATAGATACAGAACTCCTTTATGCAATCGCTATGTCCGATTTTAAAATAGCTTTTCGGCAAAAGCACATTTTGCAATATTCTGAGTAGATAGCCCGGCCATCATGGCTAGCTATTTTGACACCCACCAAGATTGGCCCTCACCAAATTCAGATTTACTATAAGAAAAATTGGATTACCTTTGCTGTTCTTCATCAGAATGCACTCCCAGGACTTCTACTTCAATAACAAATGTTGGTTTGGTTCAAAATAATCCATAGTTATGTTCAAATATCCTCTGTTTTGTTCGTGCGTTCAAGACACTATCCGAAGGGTGACGAAGAGTGACGCGCCCGACGCGTTTCGTGACAAAAAATGTCTAAATATTCCATTACCGTACTTCGAAGCATGTCAACCGCTGTTTAAAATCAATTTTTATGCGATTTTTCTCGTAAAAAAGTGATAATATTCCGACCTGGAAACCCTGATAATATTCCCTTGATAATATTCCGACCGAAAAATAAAAACATGGTGTCGGCTCGTGCACACGCCTCAGTCTCATTGTTCTCTTATCGACCACTATCCAAATGCGCTACTGTTTTTCAGCCAGGGGCTCCAAAGGCATCATTCACCATTTTGCCGCCTTCTGAGAGCCTATGGGAGCCGTAGGAAGTGTCACGTTACAGCAGAGATCCTCAGTGTTCAATAAAGAGAGTGTAGAAGGCCAAGAACTGGTCAGAGAGGGCACTTCCTGTAAGGAATCTTCTCAGGTTTTTGCCTGCCATATGAGTTCTGTTATACTCACAGACACCATTCAAACAGTTTTAGAAACTTAAGGGTGTTTTCTATCCAAATCAAACAATTATATGCATATTCTAGTTACTGGGAAGTAGTAATAACCAGATTCAATCGGGTACGTTTTTTATCCGGCCGTGCAAATACTGCCCCCTACCCTAGAGAGGTTAAATGTTCAGTTTCCTTATTCCTTGTATTCCTTAATTTTTTGAATTTTCATTTAATTCTTCACTTCATTTCAGAAGTTTCTGCAATTACTTAATTTATTGCACTCATTCACTGCACTCATTTGTAATAACTGTCACGTTTCCTCTTCCTTTTTACATTTTTTTCCCAATATTTTTCCAATATTTTTCCACTGAGATCGCATAATTTCAATGGGTTCAATGACAGTTTTTAATTTAATCACAAGAGGGCAGTGTCGCTATTTTGTACTCCAATAGGCTTGCTACTTGGCAGCTCCTGAACACTGTACCTACTAGCAGTGCTTAGCCTTTTCTGCTGGCGAAAAAAAACCTGACGATTTCCATAATTATTTTGAGTTTCATTACTCACGCAACATTCTTCCCTTCAAGCAATGTCCGTTTTAGAAGCTTAATCACCTCGTCGCCAGTGAATATTTGTGTTGTGGCAAAATGACCAGGCAGGAGATGGGAGTACAGTTTTGCGCATGTGCATTTCCTATTAGGTGTAGTAACATAACACTGCTGTAATACATTACTGCTTACTAACAGCATAGTAGCTAATATAAACCGATGTAGTTCACAGATACTACACTTCAAGATGTTCAAACGTTCATAGATGACCAGCATGGACATTCTGGTTGTCACCGACCATTTTACCAAGATGGCCCGTGCCTTCCTGTGTCCGAATCAATCTGCTAAAGCAGTGGCTCATCAGCTGTGGAAAAACATCTTCTGTGTGTATGGTTTTCCTTCCTCGTCGTATCCATTCTGACCAAGGTGCCAACTTCGAAAGTAACCTGATTGCTGAGTTGTTGAGTGTTGCTTGAGTCCAGAAGTTGCACACGACCCCATACCACCCTATGGGCAACAGAGAGGTCGGTAGGTTCAACAGAACGCTGGGAAATATGATCCGAGCTTAAGCTGCCAGAGCGAAATACAGATGGCCTCAGAAGCTGGAGTCGTTGACCTTTGCTTACAACTGTACAATCCATGAAACAACAGGCCACGCCCCTTTCCAGTTGATGTTTGGGAGTACAACCACATCTGCCCATTGACATGATGTTTGGAGCAGTGCTGCATGACTCAGAGGTTGTAGACTACGACAAGTATGTCAAGTCCCTGACGAGAAACCTGAGAGAGGCCATGGAGACGTTTCATGTGTCGGTGAGCAAACAGCTGAAGAGACATGCAGACCTGTACAACAGGAAGATCAGAGGAGCTCCTGTGGAAGTTGGTGACTGGGTGCTGCTGGCAAATAAGTGTGAATGTGGAAAAAGGAAGCTGACTGATCGAAGGGAGGACAACCTCTACATCGTGGCAGAGAAAAACAATATGATCCACACCTTCAAGATATGGAACACGTTGATGGGCCCAAAAAACACAGTCCACTGCAGTCTGATAATATCAGTGAACTTATTGCCTTTCCCTGATGCTGCCTTAGCTGATATGGGAGACAGAAAGGATCAGAGTGAGAAGGCAGAGGCCTCATCTGTGAATAACATAGCAGACATGGACATGAGCGAGAGGACTAGTTTGTGGGTATCAGAGCTGACCTCTGGAAATTCACAGTCAGAACCCTCAGAACACACCACATTCTGAGGATGCCACTGGTGACACAAGTGTGTCAGAGCTGACCTTTAGAGAAGAAAGGTCACAACCCTCTGATGAGGAAAGGCATTCTGAAGATGACGCTGGGCCACAGTCGCAGAGCCCTTGACCTTGGCTATCCCTCGACTGTGGACAGTGACCTATCTATGGTGGTTGTAGTTTAACATGATAACCGTAATGATAGCTGGGTTAGGCCTGTCAGGTCAGGGACTGGTAGAGTTAGGAAAGCACCATTGAGGCTCATAGAGACTATGCAGACACAGAGGACGTTTTGAGTTCATTAGATGGGACTCCAGGCTGGCCTTTATGTTATTTTCAGGTCAAGAGGGCCCTATGGGGGTAATTGGTCAGAGGTCAAGTAGGCCCAGGTTTTTATTTTCTTTCTATGAGGTAACCATTGTCACAGTGTGTACTTAACTTGTAACAGGCATTTTTGCCAATGGGGTCTTAACATTCCCTTAATTCTCTTTAGAGAGTAGTCTTTGGAAAGTATTCAGACCTCTTGATTTTTTCCACATTTTGTTAGGTTACAGCCTTATTCGAAAAATGATGGCTGTAGATTTGTCTGTAGCATGGAAACAACTGTGTATTAGCAGGAGCTAATGCGACCATTGCATCTCAAACAAACATGATACAAAAGCCCAACACAGGAAGCCCTGTTCTAAAATGGATTAAATACACTTTTCCATCCTTAATCTACCCACAATAGAGCCTTACAGTAATGTAGCTCTTAAAAATCTTTGCACATCTATGAGTGATCCAGACTACTCATGGAGCAGCCAAAGTGCATCGTTAGATGCTTCTTTCCCATTTCGCATAACTTTAGTCACAGAAAATCTCCGCTAAAGATAGAATCAAGCATTCTGTCTGACTGTGACTGCCAATAAGTTGAAGTTGATTATGAATACAAAGTTGCCAAACAAGGGAAGGATAAAATTAAGCTTCAAATGACAACCGAGATGACCGCATTAAAAGATATATAGGCAACATGGGCCTAAATACAGTATACATGGAGAGAAAAATATATTCAAAATTCAACTATATTGAAAACTTAGTGCAAGTAATGGGCTTTGTCAATCTACAAATAACAAACACACCTCGAATGTCAAAATCGCAATGCTTGTATTAGGCATTTCCAATGTTTTAGGAAATGCCAATGATTATGTGAAAGTGCAGTGAGCATTTCCATAGTCAGTGTTTCAATGCTGTGATGTGCCTCTTAAATTGGAGAGCAGAGCTTTTCATTAAGAGGAGAGCACAGCCACAGAGTAGTGATGGGTCATTTGCGAACTAGTCAGCTCTAAGAGCTGGCTCTTGTAGGTGAACGTTGGGAGCCGGCTCGCATATTTACATTTACATTTTAGTCATTTAGCAGACGCTCTTATCCAGAGCAACTTACAGTAGTGAATGCAAACATTTCATACATTTCATTTCATGCATTTAAAAAAAAAAATGTTGTACTGCATATTTGAAGAATCTATTTATAAAAACATAAAAAAATTAAGATATGAATAAACAAAATATTTAAATGAATAGAATGAACTAATTCAAATAAAAGAAAATAAATAAAATCATATAGGCCTAAATGCTCAAGCGCACACACACTCGTTCTGACTGTCTGCTCAGACTAACAGCCTCACCTGTTGTTTCTGTCAATCAGACACGCAGTGTCAACCAATGAACCAAAGATGCGTGAGGGAGGGCCGAGCCAACTCACTCAGTCACACACTTAGCAGCCGAGGAGAGAGAGGAAGGACAGCTGTGAAAACAACAGCTGGAAAATGAGTCGGAAGCACAGTAGCATTTGGATGCATTTTAATAATGTAGACAATGCTAGAGCACAGTGTAGAATTTGCCAAAACAAAATCTCATATAAAGCCAGTTCTACGCACAACCTACACCGGCATATGCGAACTGTGCACCCAACTGTGAAGCTAGCTGTAGTGGAGCATTGAGAAACTAGCGGGTCTGCTAGTGATAGTGGTAGAGCCAGCAACTCCACACATGGCGATGTATCCACTCAGTCAAGTAGGACTACTTCGCGACCCACAGCAATGCAGTCTTCTATGGACCAGTTTATGCCAAAGTCTATATCTGTAGCAAAACAAGGCCGAATTGATATTACATTGGCTAAAATGATTGGCACCGATTTCCAGCCATTTTCAATCGTGGAGGACAGAGGTTTTAGAAATTATAGCAATAGTCTAAATCCAATGTTTGAGTTTGAGTTTATTTTATTTTTACAGGGACAGTGCACACTAATCAACGTTTCAGTAAAAGTGCCGGTTTTAGCCAGCCGGCTAATTTTCAACCGCAGTCCCTGGGCAGGTTATTAAAAACAATTACAATATAGACAATCATTGAGCAGTGAGCACACGCAGAGCAACATAGGACAAGCAAGACGTAGAATACAGACAGAGCAACATAGAACAAAAAGCAAGAAGACAAAATCCATAAAAGCAACAATGTGTTTCCACACCTCACAAGCTACAGACAACAGACAACATGGAACGCGGCAATGCACAGCTAGGGATTATGTTCACAAATCTGATTGACCTTTAGCCATGTATTCATGTTTTTTGTGAAAGTGTGATAGGTGGTGGAGTTATGTGTGTCTGATGGCAGTGTATTCCAGACATGGGAAGCTCTCATAGAGAAAGCGGATTTACTAAAGGTGCTTTTCCTTAAGGAAACTATACAGTCACCTCTCATGGCAGACCTTGTGGATCTGCTGCCATATGTTTGGGTTTTCTGTTTAACAAAAATACTGATTGGAAGGGGAGCCAGGCCATTTAGGATCTTGAATACAAGACATGCGCTGGTGTATTGCACAAGATTTTTCCAACTCAGGAGCTCATGCTTTCTGAGGATGTAACAGTGATGATGGCTATTGGGCTTCCTATCAGGCACTTTGAGAGCCTGTTTGTAGACAGACTGAATAGGTTTTAATGTTGTACAGCAAGCTTGGGCCCAACTAGTCAAGCAGTATGTTAAGTGGGGGAGTATCATAGATTTGAAGTACAGTTTTGCTACCTCTGTTGTCAAACAAATTAGCTAGGTTGAATTTGGTTATTTGAATTACCTTTTTCACATGCTTATGTACACAATTCCAAGCAGGAAAACCCTTTCAAAATCACTTATTCCACAACTGTACGAGAGCACACAGGCTTCAGTGCAGGAAAGAGTCCGAAAAGCTACTGCAGTTTGCCTTACCACTGACTGCTGGACATCAAGGATAACCACTTCTTACATGTCGGTTACATGTCATCTCATTGAAGATTTTTCGATGTCTAGCTGTCTTCTGAACTGCTTTGAGTTCAGCGACAGGCACACCTCAGAGAACATGGCAGAGGAACTGTTGAGAGTGGCCAGAGAATGGCAAGTAGATGGAAATGCGGTCTGTTGTGTTAGCGACAATGCAGCTAACATAACCAATCAACCTGATTGTAAGAGATGCTCTGAAGGTGATGAAGCCCACTGTGGACAAAGTGAAAGCAGATGTGGAATACTTCCACAGGTGCACAGTAGGTGCTGAAAAACTAAAGTCTACACGCCAGATGGGGATTCCTGAATTGAGGACTAAACAAGACTGCACTACAAGGTGGAATTCAACATTTTATATGTTGAAGAAGTTTCTTGAGTCAAAGGATGCCATCATCTCTACCCTGGCCATTGTCAATGCACCTGTTGATGCTCTGACCCAAGAGGAATGGGAGGTGGTGGAGGAGATGTGCAGAGTCCTGGAAGCCTTTGAGTAGGTCACTATGGAGATCAGTGGGGAGAGGTACAGTAAGCAGTTATTACTACATCATTATTTAATCCAGTATTATATATGTATATGAGCAGTAGATGAGAATGTAGTATCAGTGGACAAAACATGAACCTGAACTAAGTTACTGTTTACTCTTTTCAGCTATGTGACAGCCTCAAAAATGATATCCCTGTGTAAGGGTCTGCAGCGAATCACAGCCAGCCGCCAGAGAGAAGCAAATGTAACCACAGGACATGTGACAGAGTTGATGGACACCCTATGTTCATCAATGAACAGAAAGTTCAACAGAATGGAATATAATATAAAAACATTTTTTTTATGTTTTACCTTTATTTAACTAGGCAAGTCAGTTAAGAACACATTGTTATTTACAATGACGACTTAGGAACAGTGGGTTAACTGTCTTGTTCAGGGGCAGAACGGCCCAACGCTCTAACCACTAGGCTACCTGCAGCCCCACTTGACCCCAGGTTTAAGAAGTTAGCCTTCAGTGATGCCAGAGTAATTGATGAGGCTCTTCAAAGAATAACCTCAGCAGCAGGGAGGGACAGCCCCAGCAGTCAGCTGGCTCAGGCACCAGGGAAACAGGAAGAAGAGGGATCAGATGGAGCAGAAGCACCAGCAGTAGTGCCACAAACGTCTGCTGTTTGGATGCTGTTTGACGAGAGAGCAACTGGGGATGCAGCGCAAAGAAATCCCTCAGCAGATGCCATAATGGAGGTCCGATCCTATTTGGAGGAGACCCTCCTCCAAAGATCTGCAGATCCTCTGAGCTGGTGGAAGAACAAGGCCTCTGTCTACCCAGGGCTTACTAAAGTCATGACAGGGAGACTCTGCATAGTGGCCACATCCGTTCCCCCAGAGGGTCTTCTCGAAAACGGGACAAATAATTACTGAGAGAAGAAACCGCATTAGCTCCTCGAAAGTGAGGCAGCTTGCATTTCTGAATGCAAATCTCTCATAAAAGCAAAATAGGGTCAGCATTGCTGTGTGCTGCTGGTTATAACATGGCAATAAAGAAGAGAGAGAAAAGAGGGACCAGTTTGATGTTTTAAGTGGGATGCTGCAGTTTTGCACATTGTTATTTTTTTTTCTTCGATATGGTGCAATATTCTATTACTATGTTGTTCAGATTTGATTTGTTTTGAATAGTTACGTTTATATGCGCTTTGTTTATATACATTAAAAAAGTTATACTTTAAATGCACATGTGTGATAGCATCCTTTTTTTACATTTATTTCAATTTGTGAGATGCTGCAGTTTTGCAAATTGTTTTTTATTTTTCTTTGATATGGTGCAATATTCTATTATGTTGTTCAGATTGTATTTGTTTTGAATGGTTAGATTTATATGCACTTTGTTTATATACATTAAAAAGTTATACTTTAAATGCAATTGTTTAATAAGCACTCTTTTTCATAACAAACCAATGCATTTTTAAATACATTTTGGTGAAGGTAGAGTATGATTTCATTAAATAATTTAATTAGAATTGTTTTAACACCAATCATAGTCAAACTATCGCAAACTGTTTGACTTCAAAAAATACAAAACATGTTTTTTTAAAGAGCCATTTGGGAGTCAAAAGAGCCGGCTCTTTTTGGTGAGCTGAGCCGAACGAGCCGGCTCACTGAAAAGAGCCGGAATGCCCATCACTACCACAGAGGTAGGAAGAGCATCGTCTGTCAATCATAAGCTCCATCCTTACTCTTCAAACCACACAACTACACTCGATCGCGTTGACTTTTATCTGAGCAACCAATGAGGGAACAGTATCTGGCTTTGTCGAAAGACTGTCATTTCCTGTTCAACACATTATATTTGGGTTTCCTCTAGATAGCACAGCCACAAAGTCAAAACTGGGCTATATAGAGCAAAGTCATGACAACAACAATTTGAGGATAGGAATAAGGTTAGTAGTGTGGCTAAGGTTAGGTTTAAAATCACATTTTAAGAAGATACATTGTAGAAATAAGCAGGGTTTATGACTTTGTACTGTGGTAATTAGTGACAACCAAATATTTGGCAGAATTATCAGCAGGGGATTTGATAGAGTTGTTATTTATTTTTATTATGAAAATGTAGACGTTATTGCCGTAGTAACTTCCCCGGTTTGTAGCCCATTGAGCAGTAGACTATCACGGTGACATCCAGTTTGTTGCTTCCAATATTACACGTTATTTTTTCGTGTAGGCTGCTATCCTTCAAATAAAACCGAGTGGGGGTGGAAACTGTTGGATACTGAGTTTGCTCCAGTTGCGGGAAGCAACTGACAATGTAAAACTAGCCAACATAAGGATTAGTCACAATGGTGTAAGGTGCGGTTTGCTTGAAAATAAAAGTCCCCTATTGAAAGCGATGCAAACGGATACAAATAGTGGAATCATGCATATTTGGACTAGATAATGCTAAACAAGTTCAGAATTTTTAGCATTATCAATACAATAATTCCTTAATTTGACACAAAAATAAATAATCTGATGAAATCGCACTGTGAATGTATTACACTTCAGAATGGCATTGAGGGTACAGATTCATACTACAGCTATGACAATGTTTGTATTGGGATTATGCTGGTTCATTGTTTGGCTGGCTAGCTAGCTAGCTACATGTCTAAACAAAAGACTCCACTTTGCCAGATGATTGCATGACCCATCACGTTAGCCAGGTGTGTCTGGGTGTGATTACGGTCATCTATTGTATTTCATGATCATGTGTACATGTCTAGACAATAGTGACCCATCCACTTAGCTAGATGTGGCTGGGGAGTGGTTATAGCATTTCCTTCACATGACCGATCAATTTAGACAAATGTGTTGGGTAAGCGTCATCTAATAATTATAAAATATTTATACAATATTTTTATCTGGACACTTTCTGTTTTTGATATTGCTACTATGCAAGTAACCATTTCACTGTACCGTTTACACCAGGTGTGTCCATCCTTCTTTGACGCGAGATCTACTTTTTCATTTGCCGGTCTGATGAGATCAACCAGTCTCTAAATCTAAACCAATCACCAAATGTATGAAACGCAACACACCACTGAGTATGGACCTGCTGCTATGATACCTATTTGATACCCAAATATAATGTGGACCAAATACATGTTTTCTACAAATAAATGCAACTAATATAATTTCCTACCTAGTGTAACTTTTGGCGTTGGGTGGAGGCAAGTCTCATGCAGGCCACAAGGTGGTCATCAGTCATAGCAGATCTGTACTTTATTATCTTCATGTGAGAAAATGCAAACTCACAGAGGTAGGTTGATCCAAAAAGGGCTGATAAATTGAGAGCACATCTTCTTATGTTGGGATACTTCTCCTCTAGCAGTAGTTCCCAGAACTCTTCCTTCATCTCAGTGGTTGCCCTGGATTTCAGCTGAATGTAATTTTGAAGGGTGTAAATTTCAGTTTCTGCTATAGTTGTGTCCAACTGAAAATGTGATCCCATTTTGGAGGCAATGACTTCCACATTTATGTCTGTGCCAAACGGAAAGCACATATAAGTGGCAAAAGGCTCAATTGATGCAAAGTCAGTGAAACGACTGTCAAACTCAGATAAAATGCTCTGGACTTGCTCCACATCACGTGAACTGTCAAGCTGTATCCTTGTCCTGACGTTCAAGTTCTGAATGCATGTGTTGAAAGAAGTGCAGGTCCTTGTGTTGCAGCTTTCTTGTGAGCAGTTGTAGTTTGCATTTAAAAGTGTTCACAGAACTGATCATGACGATTACATGTTTGCCTTTTCCTTGCACCTCTACATTCAATTCATTAAGCATTTAAGTTAGGTCAGTGAGAAAAGCATAATCCAGGAGCCACTGTGTGTCCTCTAGCTGTACATATTCAGCATGTTTGGAGACCTTGAGAACTCCTTGATTTCAGGCAACAACTCACTAAATCTCCCTAAAAATGTACCTTGGCTCAGCCACTGCACATCCATGTGCAGCAGCAGGTCTGTGTGCTCCGCTTCAGTCTCTTCTAAATGAGCGCGAAATAGCCTCCACTGTAGACTTCTTGCTTGTGTAACAGAGTAGGTTCCGTCCCTCTCTTCGCCCCAACCTGGACTCGAACCAGGGACCCTTGCACACATCAACAACTGACACCCCACGAAGCATCGTTACCCATCGCGCCACAAAAGCCGCAGCCCTTGCAACGCAAGGGGAAACCCTACTTCAAGTCTCAGAGTGAGTGACGTCACCGATTGAAATGCTATTAGCGCGCACCACCGCTAACTAACTAGCCATTTCACATCGGTTACACTTGAATAGAACACACAATCTTCAACGCAACATCCATCACCTCTTTCATGTTTAACATCTTACTGCACAAAGCTTGCTGATGAATTATGCAGTGATAACTAAGAAAGTCCGGGAAATAATCATCATGTTTGCACAATGCAACGAACCCACTAATGCGGCCTACCATAGCGGGTGCCCCATCGGTAGTAATGGAGACAAGCTTAGAAAAGGGCAGTTGGATATCTTCACCCCTGGTATGTCAGTGGCAAAATGGCTAGTAGTTCATCCTTTGTAATGTTGTCAAATACCATTCTGATGAAAATGCATAAGTGTGCAACATCTACCATATCTGTGGAATCGTCAAACTGGAGGGAATAACACTCGCAGTTGTCAATATCCTTCTTCAGTTGATCCTCGAGGTTTTCCGCGATTCCCTCACATCTTCTTGTCACCGTATTTCTGAACAACTGAATGTCATTGATGGCAGCCATCATTTCAGTCTTATTCTTAGAAATCCCCAAACAGCGAGTCTACAGCCTCAATAAATGCTTTGAACAACTTTTATGCTTAGCAAGAAAGCGACTCACACAATAAGATGCTATGGTTGCCGCCTCCCCTTTGGTCACAGGCCTTGTGAAAATTGACTGCTGCGCTGCCAGTTGATGTTTTAGATCTTGTACCTTTCTTCTTCGTAATTCAGTCTTTGCTGGAAAATGTCTTTCCTTGGTTTTGTGTGTGGTTTAAAAAATGTTGTTCTATGTTACCTTTCTTTGGGATAGCGATGCTATTATGACAGATGAGGCACACACATTTTGAGTTTGACATGACGAAAAAATAATCCTCCCATTCCTTGTGGAAATAATACGTTTTCAGTTTTATTGTATCCTTCTCTTCACTCATTATTGCTGCTGTCAACCACACAACTTAAGAACAACTTAAGAATGAATCTGGCTACAAAGCTAGCTAGCTAGCTACCCGTCTGGTGTAACCGGTGTGAAATGGTTAGCGGGGTGCGCGCTAATAGCGTTTCAATCGGTGACGTCACTCGCTCTGAGACCTTGAAGTAGTTGTTCCCCTTGCTCTGCAAGGGCCGCGGCTTTTGTGGAGCGATAGGTAATGATGCTTCGAGGGTGGCTGTTGTCTATGTGTGCAGAGGGTCCCTGGTTCGGGGTGAGGAGAGGGACGGAAACAAGACTGTTACACTGGCATCACCGTGACCTCGACTTGGAGTTGGCGGGCGGCATCTGACCGCACTAACTAAGCATACTTCAATAAGTGGGAAGGGACCATGTGACTTTTCAGACATTGCTGTGAATGGAGGACTGTTGAACGTTAAAACAGAAAGAGATTATAGGCATTGATTTGTGTGGCTGAATTTTAGTAGATGTATAATCATCTCATGATCGACTGGCAAGCACTCTGCGATCGACTAGTAGACCGCGATCGACTGGTTTCTGCACCCCTAGTTTACACCTTATGTATCCTGTGAATGTGACAAATAAACTTTGATTTTATTTGATATAGTGTGTGTTTACCAGAGACAGTAATTTGAAGAACAACATGACCTGCACCTGTCAGATTAGGATATAGGCCAAGGACTAGATAAAGTGTATTTTTATCTGGAGTTTAACCTTATTGTAGGCTACTACTTTTAAAAATGGTATTCTTAAAAGCTTTGATTGTTTACTAAACTACTTCTACTGTTTAGCACATGGCCTCACATGTGAATGCTTAAAGAGATGGTTGTGAATCATGTAGGCTTAAGGCTTAAGAGGGTGTGAACAATGCTGAATGGGTGCAGACAAAGAAGAGCTCTCCAGTAGGTGTACCAAAACGTTCAAGGGCCATTTTATCAAAAGTGGGGTTACAAGTTTATCAACTTTCAAAGCAGAATTACTTTCCCATTGTTCCTCAACTGCAGTTTATGATATACCATTTTCTATTTCTGAGTCTCTAATTTTATCCGACGATAAGACCGAATTGACGAGAAAGCTCTGTGGCTTTACTCGATGTATGATGTGGAAAGCTAGGATTTTCAGAGTATTCCAGGAGTGGTAGATGCATGTTGCTTGAATTGAATGATAGATGGGAAGAAGACGCAAAGCCTATCGGTTTTACTGTCATTTGATGAAGTGGTTCTTCCGACTTATGTAGAACTTGGGTATGTGAGATATGCGGTGAGACCCTATGTACAGAAGCCGCTGCAGTGTTACAATTGTAAAAGGTTTGGACACGTGGCAAGTGTTTGTGGTAGGAATACATGTGTAGTAGTTGAAGAGTCAGATGAAGCATGTTGCTGTAATTGTGATGGGAATCACGTTCCCAAGTTCAGGGAGTGCCACGTAAGGATGAAGGAGGTCGCAGTAGTTAGGATCAGGGCTATCCAGCAGGTTTCCTATGTGGCGGCAGTGAAAATTGTTGAGTAGAGATGAGATGGTAGTGGATGTCCCACAGTCTGTAGTGAATATCATGCAGGAGAAGGATCCCGACACACTAACAGGGAAGAAGGTGGACTTTGTTGCGTTTATAGCTCAAGTGATAAATTGGACTAGTCAAACTAATGAAAAATCAAAGAAGCTAGACATCATTGTGAAGGCGGCAAATATATTTCTGTATTTCCAGGACTTCACCGCCAAAATGTTACAGGGAGTACTGAATTAATAGGTTCCCCCTCTCCAAAACACAACCCAACCAAGCCGCACTGCTTCTTGACACAATGCCCACTTAACCCGGAAGCCAGCTGCACCAATGTGTCAGAGGAAACACTGCACCTGGCGGCAGTGTCAGCGTGCACTGCGCTCGGTAGGGTAGGTGGCGGCAATACACTTTATGAGTTTAGTCTGCAAATAAACCTCGAAGAAGAAGAAGAAGAAGAAGAAGAAGAAGAAATGGGAGGGCCACAAGAAAGCCACTGTTGGGGGGGGGGGCTAGATGGCGGAAGTGGATGCTGAGTTCGAATCAAGCAGCGTGTCAAGCAGAGTTGGTGAAGACCAATGTTCTGAATGGACAACAGCAGTAGTGAAAACTGGAACAAAAAGGAAATTGCCTCAAATTGGTGTGGAGGATGCGCGTATGAAAGTTAATGAATCGCTTTTTGTTGGGATGCGTTTGTTGAGTAATGATGCATATGTGGGAAACCCATTTGAGGTGTTGAAAATTGTGAAATATGAGCTGGAAAAACTGGAGTCTGTCAGAGTGACCAGGAGTGGTCTAATTTTGATTAATTGTATTTCTGAAGAACAGGAAGATTGCAGTGAGCCTCAAAAGAATCCAGACAACAGAAGTTTTGTGTTTTGAACTTTGGAATAGAGCACCTGTCAAAGGAGTCATCTCAGAGGTGATGGCGGATGTTTATTTTGAATACCTGAAGAAAAAAGGCAATTCCTGGTGTAGTTGGTGACTGGCCTCTGACCTGCTGGGTGAATGGAGAAAAATAAGAAAGTCTGTCGGTCCTGTTGTTTGATAAAGAGCAAATGCCTACGCATGTGAAGCTTGGTTATGTAAAATACGCTGTAAGAGCATTCGTCCTCAAACCATTACAGTGTAAGAATTGTAAAGGATTTGGCCATGTTTCAAGTGTGTGCAAACGGACAGAGTATATTGAAGAACGGTGTGTAGAAGGACGACAGTGTTGCAATTGTGGTGGGGATCATGAAGACTTGTAAGGGGTACTGGCGCAGGAAGACCCACCCTCCCAGTTTACCCTTGAGCCTAGGTAAGGATCAGATCTGTTTTATTTTTTAAATGAAAAGTTGTTTGATTAAGTTTAGTTTATTATTGATATGTTCGGTAATTTTTTTTGGGGGGGGGGTTGTTCCATTTTGGGGAATCCTGTTTACATCCCGCACAGTAGGTAGCGGGATGCACATTAAATTATGTGATCGCCAATATACCAGAAGAAGAAGAAGAAGAAGAAGGGAGGGCCACAACACAGACAAACTGTGCGACATCCGCCTTTGGTTAGAGTTGTGGCTTTTCTTTTGCACAGAGTCTGTTGTGTGTTATGTGTCCGAACATCACTATTACAGTGATTGGACCACAAGTGGTATGAAGTGTGTGCACCCAGGTGGAATTGGCATCCAAGAACGACTTGAAAAAGCTAAAAAGTGATATTAATACTGTAAGTAGCCAAATTTAATTAGTCAGTTCCTTTAGAAATATATTTTAAGTTATGTTATTGGAATGATGAAAAATCACCATGAAATGTACCTTTCCTTCAAACAAGGAACTTTTTACCAAACAACTGTAATATGTGCATTGTCCACCTCTAATCCACCAGATTTCTCAAGATCATGCAAGACCTTGGCCCCAGCAGACACCACCACAAGAAAACCCAGGGATTCATTAGATGCTCTCCTCCTCCTCCTGGTGGGCAGCATTACCTCGTTTACGTTTGTTTCAGTACCAGCTGATGGAGGGAGAGATGGGCACATCCCTTCGAGTGAGGGAGTTTTTGATTGGTAAAGATTTATCATATTTACAAATGTCCCATCACGACACAAAAAGCCTCCTGCAATGCGATTACAATGGCATTGCAACATTTTGTACTCTTGTTCATTAGCTGCTGTCTGGAAGAATACGATAACATCTAGAGCGTCTGAGAGGGATGTGGAGTCGGTCATGAAAAAGTGGTTGCAGCTGTCAACAGACAGGGAAGGAGGGAGAAAGAAAGAGATGAGCCAGGAGTGAGTGATGGGGAGGATGCAAAAACTTTCCTCAAAAGCCATTTACAAAGTTATTGAATTTATGAAGAGAGGTGAAAATGGAGATGTGTGGGTGATGGATGGTGTGTGCATTCTCGGCTCCTGAGTGGCACAGCGGTCTAAGGCATTGCATCTCAGTGCTAGAGGTGTCACTACAGACCCTGGTTCGATTCCAGGCTGTATCACAACCGGCCGTGATTGCAAGTCCCATAGGGCGGCACACAATTGCCCCAGCATCGTCTGGGTTTGGCCGGGGTAGGCTGTCATTGTAAATAAGAATTTGTTCTTATCTGACTTGCCTAGTTAAATAAAGGTCAAATTTAAAAATAAAGAAATTAATGTGGCCAACTGTTAAAAGGAAGACACTGGAATAAACTTTGAGTCACGCCTGGCAAAGACTGGGTTCCATTTGAAGTCTTGTGAGGGAGATAACTGTGTTAAGATTAGCAACTGCATTACTTTGGTAATAAACATTCTTCTGTCTCAGGACAAGGCTTATGTTGTCTATAGGGAGTTAGGGCAGAAATAATCTTTCTTTGATTACCCTATAAACTCTTGTGAGTTTGTAATATATTTGGTGACCACCTCTCTCCAAATCTAAAAATCATTAAACTTAATGAAAATGTACAGAAGTATGTCAAGTGAGGGAGACAACTGTGAGAGGGGTGTATTTGAGGGTGGAGAATGGTATGTAGTGAGGGATGGTAGGTGCTAGCTGGTGGTGGGACAGATGGGGAGGATGTGTTCATCTGACGCTGAGGATAGGCACATCTTCCCTGTCTCTTCTTCTTCTCCTGGTGAGCAGCAAGACCTCACTCACTCATGCTTCAGTACCAGCTGGTGGAGTGAGAGATGGGGAGGATCTGTTCATCTGATGCCGAGGATAGACATATCTTCCCTGTCTCTAGGATTGGGCGGTATATTGTTTATGCCATATACCGGGTGTAATGTCTCGACTTGACTCAGACTCACCGGAATCATTGACATGTACTCCAAACCCATCCAACTGCATACCTCAAGCATAGCGTCCATCTATTCCTCATGTGCCTCACAGTGCCCCCCTGGTATTGCACCACTAGGTGTCGCTAATACACTACACCGGGGTATTTGGAAATGGCCACAGGATGGTTTTTCAATACCGTTAAAAATGTATTTGAAGTTTTTCATTACATGTTTATATTTGTAGCTTATTTTTAAGTAAATACCTGCAGTCAACTTGTGCAATACGTTAGGATATGGGCAGATCGGGTTCATAATTTCACCTGTCACATTATTTTACATTATGAAGCTTACCATAGTTTCCCAGAACAGCTGAGCCAGTCACGTGTTTGTTTGTAAATAGCACAATGGGAAAAAGCGGGAGCAGGTGAGTCCAGCAGTGTATTGACAGGGGTCACGTTTTATATTGAAAGTAAACTATTTTTTTGCTTCAGTACAGTCGTGGCCAAAAGTTTTGAGAATGACACAAATATTCATTTCCACAAAGTTTGCTGCTTCAGTGTCTTTAGATATTTTTGTCAGATGTTACTGTGAAATACTGAAGTATAATTACAAGCATTTCATAAGTGTCAAAGGCTTTTATTGACAATTACATGAAGTTCATGCAAAGAGTAAATATTTGCAGTGTTGACCCTTCTTTTTCAAGACCTCTGCAATCTGCCCTGGCATGCTGTCAATTAACTTCTGGGCCACATCCTGACTGATGGCAGCCCATTCTTGCATAATCAATGCTTGGAGTTTGTCAGAATTTGTGGGTTTTTGTTTGTCCACCCACCTCTTGAGGATTGACCACAATTTCTCAATGGGGTTAAGGTCTGAGGAGTTTCCTGGCCATGGACCCAAAATATCGATGTTTTGTTCCCCTAGCCACTTAGTTATCACTTTTGCCTTATGGCAAGTTGCTCCATCATGCTGGAAAAGGCATTGTTCGTCACCAAACTGTTCCTGGATGGTTGGGAGAAGTTGCTCTCGGAGGATGTGTTGGTACCATTCTTTATTCATGGCTGTGTTCTTAGGCAAAATTGTGAGTGAGCCCACTCCCTTGGCTGAGAAGCAACCCCACACATGAATGGTCTCAGGATGCTTTACTGTTGGCATGACAGAGGACTGATGGTAGCGCTCACCTTGTCTTATCCGGACAAGCTTTTTTCCGGATGCCCCAAACAATCGGAAAGGGGATTCATCAGAGAAAATGACTTTACCCCAGTCCTCAGCAGTCCAATCCCTGTACCTTTTGCAGAATATCAGTCTGTCCCTGATGTTTTTCCTGGAGAGAAGGGGCTTCTTTGCTGCCCTTTTTGACACCAGGCCATCCTCCAAAAGTCCTTGCCTTACTGTGCATGCAGATGCACTCACACCTGCCTGCTGCCATTCCTGAGCAAGCTCTGTACTGTTGGTGCCCCGATCCCACAGCTGAATCAACTTTAGGAGACGGTCCTGGCGCTTGCTGGACTTTCTTAGGTGCCCTGAAGCCTTCTTCACAACAATTGAACCGCTCTCCTTGAAGTTCTTGATGATCCGATAAATGGTTGATTTAGGTGCAATCTTACTGGAAGCAATATCCTTGCCTGTGAAGCCCTTTTTGTGCAAAGCAATGATGACGGAACGTGTTTCCTTGCAGGTAACCATGATTTACTGAGGAAAAACAATGATTCCAAGCACCACCCTCCTTTTGAATTTTCCTGTCTGTTATTCGAACTCAATCAGCATGACAGAGTGATCTCCAGCCTTGTCCTCGTCAACACTCACACCTGTGTTAACAAGAGAATAACTGACATGATGTCAGCTGGTCCTTTTGTGGCAGGGCTGAAATGCAGTGGAAATGTTTTTTGGGGGGATTCAGTTTATTTGCATGGCAATGAGGGACTTTGCAATTAATTGCAATTCATCTGATCACTCTTCATAACATTCTGGAGTATATGCAAATTGACATCATACAAACTGAGGCAGCAGACTTTGTGAAAATGTATATTTGTGTCATTCTCAAAACTTTTGGCCACGACTGTACAGTGATCTGGGACGTGCAACTATAGTTTTCCTTAACAGAAAATGTATTAGTGCAACATATTTGGCAGAGAATTGTCAGCTGATGACAACAGAAGTGCAATGCTATTTGGCTGGCAGCCACACAAGTAAATGAGTTTACAATGAAAAAGCATGGTCTTTTTTGCCAAAACGATCCATGGCCATCATATTTCTAATGGTTACTTTGGAAAGAATGTAGCCAGCTATATTTCATAATGTTTTGCTTAAGTTAATCTTGCATTTACCAGAGAAAAGTAGGCTGGCTACACCGAGAAAAGTACCAGAGAAAAGTAGCTACGGAGTCAGAGCTCTGTCTGCTGATACATGATAGAATGTGTATTTGTGAATTCTCATCCGACTGGAGAAGTGCAACTGAAGCACACAATCAGTTTGATGCCAAGCAGAAATTTCAATAAGAAGCTTTTTAGATCTGCATTTATAAAACACAGCAAGATACTTTTTATGTGTTTTATCTTTATTTCCTGTGTGAAAAACAAAGATTTCTTCATTAACACAACCCCTAAGTTTAACTTGCTAGTTATCTAGCAAGTGGCTGAAGTGGCTGAAGTGGCTGAATAATAAGGCAGCAGGGCATCATATTGTGTTATATTTCTGCCGTGTTTGAGAAGTCAAAGTCCTTTGGATGAGTTATCTGTACAGCTGCCACTGCAGCTTGATTTCCTCGACTTGTCTGTTCCTCCCCCATCTTTTCCAAGCAGAGCAGGCAGGCCCATTGCCCTAGACTCCACAAAGACACAGCATGTACACAGTGCTGTTCTTCCTTCAGACAAGCATGCAACAAAACTTTGTTCATTTGCACAATGTCTCTCCTTCACATTTGCTTGTTAATGTCCAAATTCACCAAAAATGACATTCAGTAGTTCCTACCTATGCATGTGTAACTTTAAGAGCGGGATTGCCTGTCTTTGCAATTAGTTTATTTTCGTTGTCGCTCATTAACATATTTAGCTAGCAGTCGCCATAGAAATTTGCTATTACGTGTCCTAATTTTGTTAGCATTCTGGTAATAGACACCCAATAGCCTTGTGTACTAAGCCGATGATACCCTCCTTCTCTCATCCCGTACATCCCCGGCTACCTGTCTCTCCTTTTCTTATTTGGCAACAATATCTCACTCACTCATGTTTCAGTACCAACAATATCTCACTCACTCATGTTTCAGTACCGGCTGGTGGAGGGAGAGAGGGGGAGGATGTGTTCATCTGACGCCAAACATAGGCACGTCTTCTGTCTCTCCTTCTTCTCCTGGTGAGCAGCAAGACCTCACACACTCATGCTTCAGTACCAGCTGGTGGAGTGAGAGATGGGGAGGATGTGTTAATCCGACGCCGAGGGTAGACACATCTTCCCTGTCTCTCATTCCAGCAGCTTGGGAAATATATACACTAACCCTAACAACACGAGGTAGAATTCTCAGGAATTGTTATTAGAATTGTTATTATTAATGAATTATTATTAGTTTAACCGATGGTGTGCTATCTAAAAATTATGAAATAGAATGTTCAGAATAACATTTACATTTACATTTAAGTCATTTAGCAGACGCTCTTATCTAGAGCGACTTACAAATTGGTGCATTCACCTTATGATATCCAGTGGAACAACCACTTTACAATAGTGCATCTAAATCTTTTGAGGGGGGGGGTTAGAAGGATTACTTTATCCTATCCCAGGTATTCCTTAAAGAGGTGGGGTTTCAGGTGTCTCCGGAAGGTGGTGATTGACTCCGCTGTCCTGGCGTCGTGAGGGAGCTTGTTCCACCATTGGGGTGCCAGAGCAGCGAACAGTTTTGACTGGGCTGAGCGGGAACTGTGCTTCCTCAGAGGTAGGGAGGCGAGCAGGCCAGAGGTGGATGAACGCAGTGCCCTTGTTTGGGTGTAGGGCCTGATCAGAGCCTGAAGGTACGGAGGTGCCGTTCCCCTCACAGCTCCGTAGGCAAGCACCATGGTCTTGTAGCGGATGCGAGCTTCAACTGGAAGCCAGTGGAGAGAGCGGAGGAGCGGGGTGACATGAGAGAACTTGGGAAGGTTGAACACCAGACGGGCTGCAGTTAAAATTCAATGGATTAGAATACACAATTTTTGGCTTTGAAGCCCATCTTCTACTTACACTGGGCACAATAGAACCATGCAAAAATCTGAAATTAAATACAGGAAAAAAAACAATGAATCCCATCAACACCAGTGGGCTTCCCATCGGAAGGGTAAACAGTAATTAAAAATGTCCTTACCCTGTACGGTTTCTATGGACAAGGTATGACAGCAGTCCATGCTTTGTTTTTGTTTACCTGGCCAATGTTTTCAAAAGGTCATGTTTTAGCAGTTATGGCACAAATCCAAGTCAGTGATACTTATTTTAGAATTTTTCATGTTCCCTTTTGCAACTTTTTGATTGACTTTATCTGCAACTGCTCTTCTCTTTTTATGTTCGCTTTTGTTTAAATACAGCATTTAATAGCGGAGGATCTGAATGTAATTTGGGCAGTATAGCTGGTTTAATGCTTGTTTAATGTAGCCCCATATAAGGTCTGTGTGGCAGACCGCATCTCGCCCACCTCTTGACTGGGGACCTAGGAAAGACCTCAGCCGTACCTTTGGTATTTGGTATTTATTAGGATCCCCAATAGCCGCTGCAAAAGCATCAGAGACATAATACATAGTACAGAACATTATTAGTCAAGTAAGCCCACTATAATTGAGAATTTCAATAAGCATTTTTCTACGGCTGGCCATGCTTTCCACCTAACTACCCCTACTGCATTCAACAGCACTGCACCCCCCACAGCTACTCGCCCAAGCCTCCCCCATTTCTCCTTCTCCCAAATCCATTCAGCTGATGTTCTGAAAGAGCTGCAAATCTGGACCCCTACAAATCAGCTGGGCTTGACAATCTGGACCCTTTCTTTCTAAAATTATCTGCCAAAATTATTGCAACCCCTATTACTAGCCTGTTCAACCTCTCTTCCGTGTCGTCTGAGATTCCCATAGATTGGAAAGCAACTGCTGTCATCCCCCTCTTCAAAGGAGGTGACACTCTTGACCCAAATTGCTACAGACCTATATCCATTCTACCCTGCCTTTCTAAGGTTTTCGAAAGCCTAGTCAACAAACAGATTACCGACCATTTCGAATCCCACCGCACCCTCTCCGCTATGCAATCTGGTTTCAGAGCTGGTCATGGGTGCACCTCAGCCACGCTCAAGGTCCTAAACGACATCGCAACCGCCATCGATAAGAAACAATACTGTGCTGCCGTTTTCATTGACCTGGCCAAAGCTTTTGACTCTGTTAATCACCACATCCTCATCGGCAGACTCAGTAGCCTTGGTTTCTCAAACGATTGCGTCGCCTGGTTCACCAACTACTTCTCTGATAGAGTTCAGTGTGTCAAATCGGAGGGCCTGCTGTCCGGACCTCTGGCAGTCTCTATGGGGGTACCATAGGGTTCAATTCTTGGGCCAACTCTTTTCTCTGTATACATCAATGATGTCGCTCTTGCTGCTGGTGAATGTCTGATCCACCTCTACGCAGACGACACCATTCTGTATACTTCCGGCCCTTCTTTGGACACTGTGTTAACAACCCTCCAGACCAGCTTCAATG
Source organism: Salmo trutta (assembly GCF_901001165.1). Lineage (NCBI taxonomy): Eukaryota > Metazoa > Chordata > Actinopteri > Salmoniformes > Salmonidae > Salmo > Salmo trutta. The sequence goes on from NC_042961.1 coordinate 30,451,225, forward strand.
CCATACAACTCTCCTGCCGTGGTCTCCAACTGCTCCTAAACACAAGTAAAACTAAATGCATGCTCTTCAACCGATCGCTGCCTGCACCTGCCTGCCTGTCCAGCATCACTTCTCTGGATGGTTCTGACTTAGAATTTGTGGACAACTACAAATACCTAGGTGTCTGGTTAGACTGTAAACTCTCCTTCCAGACTCACATCAATCATCTCCAATCCAAAGTTAAATCTAGAATTGGCTTCCTATTTCGCAACAAAGCATCCTTCACTCATGCTGCCAAACATACCCTCGTAAAGCTGACCATCCTACCAATCCTCGACTTCGGCGATGTCATTTACAAAATAGCCTCCAATACCCTACTCAACAAGCTGGATGCAGTCTATCACAGTGCCATCCGTTTTGTCACCAAAGCCCCATATACTACCCACCACTGCGACCTGTACGCTCTCGTTGGCTGGCCTTCGCTTCATAATCGTCGCCAAACACATTGGCTCCAGGTCATCTATAAGACCCTGCTAGGTAAAGTCCCCCCTTATCTCCGCTCACTGGTTACCATAGCAGCACCCACCTGTAGCACGTGCTCCAGCAGGTATATCTCTCTGGTCACCCCTAAAGCCAACTCCTCCTTTGGTCGTCTCTCCTTCCAGTTCTCTGCTGCCAATGACTGGAACGAACTACAAAAATCTCTGAAACTGGAAACACTTATCTCCCTCACTAGCTTTAAGCACCAGCTATCAGAGCAGCTCCCAGATCACTGCACCTGTACATAGCCCATCTATAATTTAGCCCAAACTACTACCTCTTCCCCTACTGTATTTATTTATTTTATTTATTATTTTGCTCCTTTGCACCATATAATTTATATTTGAACTTTGAACTTTCTTCAAATTACAAATCTATCATTCCAGTGTTTTACTTGCTATACTTTATTTACTTAGCCACCATGGCCTTTTTGCCTTTACCTCCCTTATCTCACATCATTTGCTCACATTGTATATAGTTTTATTTTTGTCTACTGTATCATTGATTGTATGTTGTTTTACTCCATGTGTAACTCTGTGTTGTTGTATGTTGTCGAACTGCTTTGCTTTATCTTGGCCAGGTCGCAATTGTAAATGAGAACTTGTTCTCAACTTGCCTACCTGGTTAAATAAAGGTGAAATAAAAATAAACAAAATAAAGTACTGAAATACATCAATTTAAAACGTCACATATTGCCTACATACAGTTGAAGTTGGAAGTATAAACAGCTTTGAAAATTCCAGAAAATGATGTCATGGCTTTAGAAGCTTCTGTTAGGCTTATTGACATAATTTGAGTCAATTGGAGGTGTGCCAGTGGATGTATTTCAAGGCCTACTTTCAAACGCAGTGCCTCTTTGCTTGACATCATGGGAAAATCAAAAGAAATCAGCCAAGGCCTCAGAAAAAAAATGTAGACCTCCACAAGTCTGGTTCATCATTGGGAGCAATTTCCAAACGCCTGAAGGTACCACATTCATCTGTAGAAACAATAGTATGCAAGTATAAACACCATGGGACCACGCAGCCGTTATACCGCTCAGGAGGAGATGCGTTCTGTCTCCAAGAGATGAACGAACGTACTTTGGTGCGAAAAGTGCAAATCAATCCCAGAACAACAGCAAAGGACCTTGTGAAGAAGCTGGAGGAAACAGGTACAAAAGTATCTATATCCACAGTAAAACGAGTCCTATATCGACATAACCCGAAATGCAGCTCAGCAAGGAAGAAGCCACTGCTCCAAAACCGCCATAAAAAAAGCCAGACTACCGTTTGCAACTGCACATGGGGACAAAGATCGTACTTTTTGGAGAAATGTCCTCTGGTCTGATGAAACAAAAACAGAACTGTTTGGCCATAATGACCATCGTTATGTTTGGAGGAAAAAGGGGGAGGCTTGTAAGCCGAAGAACACCATCCCAACCGTGAAGCACGGGGGTGGCAGCATCATGTTATGGGGGTGCTTTGCTGCAGGAGGGACTGGTGCACTTCCCAAAATAGTTGGCATCATGAGTGAGGAAAATTACGTGGATATATTAAAGCAACATCTCAAGACATCAGTCAGGAAGTTAAAGCTTGGTCGCAAATGGGTCTTCCAAATGGACATTGACCCCAAGCATACTTCCAAAGTTGTGACAAAATGGCTTAAGGACAACAAAGTCAAGGTATTGGAGTGGCCATCACAAAGCCCTGACCTCAATCCTATAGAAAATTTGTGGGCAGAACTGAAAAAGTGTGCGTGAGCAAGGAGGCCTACAAACCTGACTCAGTTACACCAGCTCTGTCAGGAAGAATGGGCCAAAATTCACCCAACTTATTGTTGGAAGCTTGTGGAAAGCTACCCGAAACATTTGACCCAAGTTAAACAATTTAAAGGCAATGCTACCAAATACTAATTGTGTGTATGTAAACTTCTGACCCACTGGGAATGTGATGAAAGAAATAAAAGCTGAAATAAATAATTGTCTCCACTATTATTCTGACATTTCACATTAAAATAAAGTGGTGATCCTAACTGACCTAAAACAGGGAATTTTTACTAGGATTAAATATCAGGAATTGTGAAAAACTGAGTATAAATGTATTTGGCTAAGGTGTATGTAAACTTCAGACTTCAACTGTATAAGTACATACACATATCTAGGTCTAATACATATTACAGTGCGAATTACAATACAAGATTTATTAAATGGCTGTTTGTTTTCACAGTCCCCTTTGTGCTGTAAGGTGTTCTTTCATCTGTTTTTTGAAACTGGTTTTATTGCTAGCTTGAGTTACCTGTTGTGAGTTCTATGTAGTCATGGCTCTATTTATTGCTGTGCGTTTCCCAGCCTCTGTTCGGGACCTGGGGACTGTGAAGAGATCTCTGGTTGCATATCTTGTGTTGTACCGAGGAGTGTCCAAACTGTGTTCCAACTGCTAAAACACACAGTTAAGTACCTTCAACACATCAATTCCTTGCACGAAGACCAATAGTGATGCAGTCAATCTTTCTTCAACTTTGAGCCAGGAGAGACTGACATGCATGTTACAGACACTTTCCCTCCGTGTACATCTAAGTGCGATAAGTGCTGCTTTGTTCTGGACCAACTGCAATTTATCTATGTCCTTCTTTGCCGCACATAACCACCTGTCTGGTCAAATGAGATGTCACGAAGGTAGAGCGACGCCCTATCATGGACAGACCTCTTCCCATTTTAGCACTTGAGTCTATATGTTTTGACCATGAAAGCTTGCTAACTAGGGTTACACCCAGCAGTTTAGTCTCCTCAACTTGCTCATTCGCCACATTATTCAATAATAGATCTAAACGAGGTTTATCATTGAGTGAGTGATTTGTCGCAAAAAGTAGTCTTTTAGTTTTTGAGATATTTAGCACAGCCTATTGCTAGTTAACCATTCTAAAACTGACTGGAGCTCTATGTTAAGTGTTTCAGTTATTTATTTTACTGTTGCATCCGACATGTATACTGTTGAGTCTTCAGCGTACATACTGTAGACACACTGCCTTTAATTAGGGTCAGTGGAAGGTAATTTGTAAAAACAGAAAACAGTAATGGCGCTAGTCGGCTGCCCTGCGGTACACCACACACAACTGAATTTGCATGAGAGAAGCTTCCATTAACAAAAACGCTCTGTGTTCTATTAGATAGGTAACTCTCAATCCATAATAAGGCAGAGGATGCAAATCCATAACACCTACATTTTTTTAGCAATAGGTTTTGATCAATGACATCAAAAGCTGCGCTGAGGTCTAACAAAACAGGTCCCACAATCTTCTTACTATCAATTTCTTTCAGTAAATCATCAGTAATTTGTGTCAGTGCCTAGCATGTTGAGTGCCCTTCCTTATTTGAGCAGTATGTGGGCCAAACCTGGGCCACTCTTGTTGATTTTACATGTATTTTTTACTGTATGGGCCAGATCTGGGCCATACCTTTTAGAATTAATCAATTTACAGTGTGTTGATCAAAGTATGCCAGCTTTGGTCTGGGGACCCAGGCATGTACACTACTGGGCCAGAAAAACTCAAAGTATGCGGCCCACAGCTGAGCCAGAATAATTTTCTGGGTACCTAGCTCAAATTTGAGATGTCGGATCAAAACGAGACTACAGCATCCATAAAGTGACCATTTGGATTTTAAAAATGTCATATTGACAAAGAGTGTTTTCACTCTTAGTTCCTTTCAGCCAATTTTGGGGAACTCAGTGCGGTTCCCTTTAATTTTTGTGCAGTGTGAATGCTTCAAAGAAACTCAGACCCCTCAAAAGAGCCCCTGAAGTGAACCGAACTGAGACCATCTGAAGAAGTAGTCTGAGATCGGTTCACTTGAAGTCTGTAGTTAGGTTCCCTTTTTTAGTGCAATGTGAACACAAAGCTCACCCAGTTCACTTATCATTATTTCCACACCAAGCACTATAAGCTACTGCAACACCGTTTCCCCTGCCATAGCCCCTCACATTAGTGCCACAAACCCCAAAAAGATGATGTGCAGGTTGGCGGTACAATTTTGAGTATACATTTTTTAATTAAAGCATCATTTAATCTGTATTTTTTCATCTGCAAAACACCCTAAGTTTCTAGGTGCAACAGCTTTTATTACATTTAGAAATTATCGCTCTCACTTGCACATTCCCATCCATTAAGAACAAACTATGTACTTTCTACGTTTTGTAGCATTTCTGACAATGCTAACATATTTTCAGCCGAATCTCAGAATTCTTTCTAACCGGGTCATTTTTAATATACTGTATATATAGAATTTTAAATATATATACACTACCGGTCAACATTTTTAGCACACCTACTCATTCAAGGGTTTTTCTTTATTTTCACTATTTTCTACATGGTAGAATAATATTGAAGACATCAAAACTATAACACATATGGAATCATGTAGTAACCAAAAATGTGTTCACCAAATCAAAATATATTTTATATTTGAGATTCTTCAAACAGCCACCCTTTGCCTTGATGACAGCTTTGCACACTCTTGGCAGTCTCTCAACCAGCTTCACCTGGAATGCTTTTCCAACCATCTTGAAGGAGTTCCCACATATGCTAAGCACTGGTTGGCTGCTTTTCCTTCACTCTGCGGTCCAACTCATCCCAATTTGGTTGAGGTCTGGGGATTGTGGAGGCCAGGTCATCTGATGCAGCACTCCATCACTCTCCTTCTTGGTGAAATAACCCTTACACAGCCTGGATGTGTGTTTTGGGTCATTGTCCTGTTGAAAAACAAATGATAGTACCACTAAACACAAACCAGATGTGATGGTGTATCGCTGCGGAATGCTGTGGTAGCCATGCTGGTTAAGTGTGCCTTGAATTCTAAATAAATCACAAACCGTCTAACCAGCAAAGCACCCCCACACCATAACACCTCTTCCTCCATGCTTTACGGTGGGAAATACCCATGTGGAGATCATCCGTTCACCCACCGTATCCCACAAAGACACGGCGGTTAAAACCAAAAATCTTAAATTTGGACTCCAGACCAAAGGACAAATTTACACCGGTCTAATGTCCATTGCTCATGTTTCTTGGCCCAAGCAAGTCTCTTCTTCTTATTGGTGTTCTTTAGTAGTGTTTTTTTTTCAGCAATTCGACCATGAAGGCCTGATTCACACAGTCTCCTCTGAACAGTTGATGTTGAGATGTGTGTGTTACTTGAACTCTGTGAAGCATTTATTTGGGCTGCAATTTCTTAGGCTGGTAACTCTAATGATCTTATCCTCTGAAGCAGAGATAACTCTGAGTCTTCCATTCCTGTGGTGCTCCTCATGAGAGCCAGTTTCATCATAGCGCTTGATGGTTTTGCGACTGCACTTGAAGAAACTTTCAAAGTTCTTGAAATGTTCCGTCCATAATATGGACTTACCAAATAGGGCTATCTTCTGTATACCCTCCCACCTTGTCACAACACAACTGATTGGCTCAAACGCAGAGATGCGTGAATTCCATCTCTCCACCATCCCCTTCCTGGGTTACATCATCTCCGCAAGGAGTGTACAGATGCCTCCCGGGAAGGTGAGTGAGGTGAAGGATTGTCTCCAGCCAATGTCCAGGGTGCAGCTGCAACGTTTCCTGGGATTCATGTATCATGATACCGTACATCCCGGGATGAGAAGGATGGGACCTCTCATCCCAGGAAGAGTGGTCCCATGGTGTTTATACTTGCGTACTATTGTCTGTACAGATGAACGTGGTACATTCAGGCATTTGGAAATTGCTCCCAAAGATGAACCAGACTTGTGGAGGTCTACAATTTTTGGAGGTCTTGGCTGATTTCTTTTGATTTGCCCATGATGTCAAGCAAAGAGGCACTGAGTTTGAAGGTAGGCCTTGAAATACATCCACAGGTACACCTCCAATTGACTCAAATTATGTCAATTAGTCTATCAGAAGCTTCTTTTCTGGAATTTTCCAAGCTGTTTAAAAGCACAATCAACTTAGTGTATGTAAACTTCTGACCCACTGGAATTGTGATACAGTGAATTGTAAGTGAAATAATCTGTCTGTAAACAATTGTTGGAAAAATTACTTGTGTCATGCACAAAGTAGATGTCCCAACCGACTTGCCAAAACTATAGTTTGTGAACAAGATATTTGTGGAGTGGTTGAAAATGAGTTTTAAAGACCCCAACCTAAGTGTTTGTAAACTTCCGACTTCAACTGTATCCCTGGACCTTGTCATAGGTCTCCCCCCCATCTGATGGCAACACTGCCATCCTGCCTGCCGTTCCGTACCTTTTAGACTCTGATCTGGACTACTGACCTCTGCCTGTCCTTGACCTGTCGTTTTGCCTGCCCCCTATTCTAGTAATACACTTTTGTTACTTCGACACTGTCTGCATCTTGGTCTGATACGATGAGCGATTCAATTCATGGTTTGGCCCTATAATTACTTGTATGCCCATTGTATAACTTTTTGACAATCTGGGCTTGAGATATTGTACCCATGCAAGAACCATCTAACAAAAAGGCTAGGCTAGGAGCTAGGAGCTAACCTCGTACAACCATCCATATGTCTCACAAACATACTGTCATGCCTGCTTCCGCTCCCCCTCTCTGGCGCCAGGCTGCCCATCATTTCAGCACACCTGTCACCATCATTACACGCAGCAATGCTTCATTGGACTCACCTGGACTCCTTCACTTTGTTTATTGCCCTCTCTACATATATCTGCTCCTCCGTTTGTTCCCCTCGTCAGCATTAATTCATGTCGTTTTGTTTTCCCTGTCCAGACGCTGTCCATGTTTGTTTCATGTCTGTTATTTATTAAATGTTCACTCCCTGTACTTGCTTCTCATCTCCCAGCATCTGTCCTCACAGAATGCTGACACCACTGTTGGAAGCATCAGGGAGTTTGTTTTGTTTTTTGTTTTAGTTGGTGACGTCGGGTCCGGGTGCCGCTGCCGAAGGAACGGGGGTGCCTCAGCTGGTTCGTCGGGCTTCCACGTCTGTCACGACTTCCGCCGAAGTCGGTCCCTCTCCTTGTTCGGGCGGCGGTCGACGTCACCGGTCTTCTAGCCATTGCCGCTCCACCTTTCATTTTCCATTTGTTTTGTCTTGTTTTCCTGCACACCTGCTTTACATCTCCTCATAATTACTATGTGTATTTAGCCCTCTGTTCCCTCCATGTCTGTGTGGGGTATTGTTTAATGTCAAGGTTGGCACGCTTCCGGCTGGTTTGCACCATGTTTTGTTTTCTACCCGTGCTTTGTGGCAGCCGGTACTTTGTACTTGGTTGTTGTACTTTGTGCCTCACTTGTTCTTTGGGCAGTTGTTTTTGTGATGCGGTTGCATTCTGTTCTAATAATTGCCCCAGTAAAGTGCTTTGTCCACTCATCTCTGCTCTCCTGCGCCTAACTTCCATGCACCAGCTACACCCACCGTTTTGACAACGTTTTAGCTGGCTTGAGAGGTTTCCTTGCCTCAGTTGGCTCGGCACGCTCCCACACCACGTCACGCCTTAGCCGGCTAGTCAGGCTGCCCATGTCATGATTCACCTGTCTCGTCAGGCTTCCACGCCTCAGCCGGCTCGTCAGGCTCCCACGCCTCAGTTAGATCGTCAGGCTCCCACGCCTCAGCGGGCTAGGCAGGCTCCCATCCTGCGTCATGCCTCAGCGGGCTCGATGGGCTCCCACGCCTCAGCTGGCCCATCCAGGCTGCCCATCATTACGCACACCTGTCACCATAATTACGTGCATCAGCGCTTCATTGGACTCACCTGGACTGTTGATTGCCCCCTCTATATCTGTCTGATCCTCAGTTTGTTCCCCGTGTCAGCATTAATGTTGTTTTGTTTTCCCTGTCCAGATCCTGACAAGATGCCCTCAGTGCTGCATCTGTAGAAGTGCGTACGGGTCTTAGAGGCCAAGCAGAATTTTTTCAGCCTCCTGAGGTTGAAGAGGTGCTGTTGTGCCTCCTTCACAACACTGTCTGTGTGGATGGACCATTTCAGGTTGTCAGTGATGTGCACACAGAGGAACTTGAAGATTTTCAACCTCTCCACTGTGGCCTGCCGAAGAGGATGGGGCATGCTCTCTCTGCTGTCTCCTGAAGTCCTCGATCAGCTCCTTCGTTTTATTGATGCTGGCACACACGTGGTACACACAGCAAGTAGTATATCTTTCCAATAATATTAGGTGGAACCGTTCAATATTATGAAGGGCCCACAGACATAAATGTAGAGGGATGACGGTAGGGTGAGGTGTGTATGTTGTGAGGTTGTGGATCAGGGGAAATCAAAGGAAAGGCATTTTCAAAGCAGTTGAAGCTTCCAGTCCTCTGGGGGCAGTTGACATTCATTTAACTCGTTTGGGTGGTTTATATAGCAACGGGAAAGACACATACACACACAAACACACACACACACACACCAACAATAAATAAAGAGAGGGAAAGAGAAAGAGAGTGATGTTGTTGATTTAATGGAAGAAAGAGAGAGAGTAGCAGCGTAGAATGTGATTACTTAAACCTCCCTAATGAACTGTGGTAATTATCTGTGTGATAAAGACAGTCCCAATCCTGCCTCTAAGACATGGGGCAGAGAGGGGGAGGGGAAAATGAGGGAGGGAGGGAGGGACTAGCGAGGAGGGTCTCAGTCCATATCTTTTTCTTTAGAAGATGTGAGAAGGTTAAACCTCTTGTTCACCCTCAATGATTAGCATGGGGTGCTACAGGTACCAAATCCAGGACATTTTAATCATGTAGGTTACAACAATGAAAACGCTGTGTTCTATTAGATAGGTAACTCTCAATCCATAATAAGGCAGAGGATGCATAACAGCTTTTTTCAGCAATAGGTTATGATCAATGACATCAAAAGCTGCACTGAACTCTAACAAAACAGCTCTCACAATATTCTTACTGTCAATTTCTTTCAGCCAATCATCAGGCATTTCTGTCAGCGCTGAGTATGTTGAGTGCCCTTCCCTATAAGCATGCTGAAAGTCTGTTGTTAATTTGTTTTCAGTAAAGTAACTTTGTATTTGATCAAACATTTTTTTCCAGAAGTTTGCTAAATACTTGTAACAGGATGATTGGTCGGCTGTTTGAATCATTGAAGGGTGCTCTGCTATTCTTGGGTAGTGGATTGACCTTTGCCTACCTCCATGTCTGAGGGCACACACTGTCTTCTAAGCTTAAATGAAAGATGTGGCAAACAGGAGTCACAATGTATTTCACTATCAACCTCAGCAATTTACCATCCAGGTTGTCGGTAGCAGGTGGTTTGTCCTTATTTATAGATATTTTGAAAATCCAGCTCTTCCACACCCACTTTGTGGAACTTAACTACAGCGCTTGTGTTTCATTGTTTAGTCCATTGTGGCATGAATATGAAGGCTCAGCATTTGTTGTTTGGATGTCATGCCTAAGTTTGCTAATCTTATCAACAAAAAAGTTATTAAAGTGGTTGGCAATATCAAAGGGTTGTGTTATGAACAAGCCATCTGCCTCAATGAAGGATGGAGCCGAGTTTGCTTTTTTTGCCTTGAATTTCATTTAAAGTACTCCAGAGCTTTTTACTATCGTTCTTTAAATAATTGATATTTGTTCCAGAGTATAGTTTCTTCTTTTTGTTTAGTTTCGTTATGTGATTTACATACCAATACGAAACGTAACATATCATACTAAATGGAGTGTCTCGGATTTATTTAAAGAATAATATGCAATGCTCTGAGACCAGGTTGGTATGGAGGGAGGGGGTGAAGGAGAAGGGGAAGTGGGTGAGAGGTGGGTAAGAGGAAGGGGGGATGAGAGGGAGGACCTCTGCCTTTCCTGAGGCATAGTAACAGGGAGGGGGGATTGAGTGGGAGGACCTCTTTCCCTTTCCTGAGGCATAGTAACAGGCTGTGTGTGTGTGTGTGTGTGTGTGTGTGTGTGTGTGTGTGTGTGTGTGTGTGTGTGTGTGTGTGTGTGTGTGTGTGTGTGTGTGTGTGTGTGTGTGTGTGTGTGTGTGTGTGTGTGTGTGTGTTTCCATTAAAGCCCAGCCCATGTGTGTGTGTCCATCACCCAGACAGGCCAGCCCTGGGAGAGGGCCTATTTCCTATTATAGATGTGGACTGCAAGGGAAGGCAGAGGGGCGGTAGGAAGATGTGAGAAGGGGAGAGGGAATGTAGTGGAGAGGACTTCTCTTAATGTTGCGGTAGTAGGGATGGGGGAAAGGGGGTTTGGTCGTAAGGCTGTTAGGCAGTATGACACCTTCTCTCCCCCTTCTCCTCTGTCTTCTGGCCTTTACCTCAGAGGTGAGAGTCTGCAGGGATAAAAGCTATAAAAGAACTCAAATTAATTTACACTGAACATAAATATAAACACAACATGTAAAGTCTTGGTCCCATGTTTCAAAAACGCACAAAAAGCTTAACTCTCTCAAATGTTGTTCACAATTTTTTTTACATCTTTGTTAGTGAGAATGTATCCTTTGCCAAGATAATCCATACACCTGACAGGTGTGGCATATCAAGAATCTGATTAAACAGCATGATCATTACACAGGTGCACCTTGTGCTGGGGACAATAAAAGGCCACTCTACAATGTGCAGTTTTGTCATACAACACAATTCCCGGAAGCTGAAAATGTCCCAGTTCTTCCATGGCTTGCATATTCACAGACGTCTCACCAATTGAGCATGTTTGAAGTGCTCTGGATCGACGGGTACGACAGCGTGTTCCAGGCCAAAATCCAGCAACTTTGCACAGCCATTGAAGAGGAGTGGGACAACATTCCACAGGCCACAATCAACAGCCTGATCAACTCTATGCGAAGGAGATGTGTCACACTGCATGAGGCAAATGATGGTCACACCAGATACTGACTGGTTTTCTGATCCATGCCCCTACCTTTTTTTAAGGTATCTGTGACCAACAGATGCATATCTGTATTCCCAGTCATGTGAAATCTGTAGATTAGGACGTAAGGAATTTATTCAATTAACTGATTGCCTTATATGAACTGTAACTCAGTAAAATCTTTGAAATTGTTGCATGTTGTGTTTATATTTTTGTTCAGTATAGTTCATTCAGTTCTTCCTCACAGCTCTGAATGGTAACAGCCAGATGCTGCCACCAGGGAGAGGAAGGAGCAGTATGAAATAATCTATCTCTCTCTGAATTCTCCTGAATGCAACAACTGTTGTAAGGCCTTGATTCAATCAGATCAACCATTTAACGTTGGTTGATCTGGTTTAATGTTGGCCTATATAGAGGATGTTTTGGCGGTGTTCAAAATCAAATCAAACTTTATTTGCCACATGCGCCAAATAAAACAAATGTAGACTTTACCGTGAAATGATTACTTACAAGCCCTTAACAAACAGTACAGTTCAAGAAGAAGAAAATATTTACCAAGTAGGCTAAAATAAAAAGTTATAATAAAAAGTAACACAATAAGAATAACAATAATGAGGCTGTATACAGGGGGACCCAGTACCGAGTCAGTGTGCAGGGGAACAGGCTAGTTGAGGTAATATGTATATTTAGGTGGGGGCGAAGTGACCATGCATAGGTAACAAACAAACAGTGAGTAGCAGCAGTGTACAAGGGGGTGGGGTTTGGTGGGTGTTCAGCAGTCTAATGGTTTGGGGGTAGAAGCTGTTGAGGAGCCTTTTGGTCCTAGACTTGGTGCTCAGGTACCGCTTGCCATGCGGTAGCAGAGAAAACAGTCTATAATTTGGGTGACTGGAGTCTCTGCCAATTTTGTGGACTTTCCTCTGAGGGCAAAAAATGGTCAGAGAGGGCGCTTCCTGTTTGGAATCTTCTCAGGTTTTGGCCTGCCAAATGAGTTCTGTTATACTCACAGACACCATTCAAACAGTTTTAGAAACTTTGGAGTGTTTTCTATCCAAAGCTAATAATTATATGCATATTCTAGTTTCTGGGCAGGAGTAATAATCAGATTAAATCGGGTACGTTTTTTATCCGGCCGTGAAAATACTGCCCCTTATCCATAACAGGTTAAGCACCATCTTTATGGGTCTAGAGGTGTAACTGTGGTATTTATGTTAATTTGGATAGGGATAGGCTATCAGTCTAATCGAGGTGTAGACAACAGAACATCATGCATTTCAGTGTTTGAACTTGTAACGCGGCTGCATGAACTTCTAACGCGGCAGCGTGGGATTTGTCAGACATAAAGTCAGTGTGGTTTCATTGCATCCGTTGGCAGTGTCGCAACGCAAGGATCCGCTTGTGGATTTGACAGCTCTAAAGCAGTTCTAACTCTTACACCGACAAAACAACAACTATGTGGATGTCAGCTAGTGCGGATCTTGCCAGGAAAAATATCAAGAAATGTGCAGGGCATTGTTTTAGTTGTGCATGTTTCCTTGAGCTGTAAAACACACCCAGAACTGAAGACTATAAACAGAATACCTGGAATAAAAACAGAGAGGCTGATTGCTGAAAATTGTACAGGAGAAATTACAGTGCACATGGTCTGGAGTTGGTAGATAATGGTCCTATCTATGGTCAAAAACACAATGAACAACTTCTAGAATAACCTAGAGTAATCTAGAATAATAATCCCAGTTGAAATCTTTGTCCTTATCTGTGGGAGGCTTAGAAACTATTTGTTGTTGCACTGTAGCTCTCCTCTCTGTAGCCATATGAAAAGGGTGAGCTCAGAAGTGAGCTCAACAGGCTATTTTTGTTTCCCAAGGGGGCACATGTGCCCAAGCACCCCTCCTCCTACCCCCATTCCCTTACCACAACAACAGAACTGGTGGAAAAGGTTTCTCTTCTCACTCTAGACCCATGTTTTTCCCTCTATGTTTTATAGTCTTCAGAGGTGCTGTTAGCAACTATCCATTAGCATTAGCCGTTAGCGGACAAGATTTATAAATAGTTTGAGGGGCCTGTTTGTTTCATCTGTCTGACACTCGACACCGACCGTCTGTCAGATAGCTGGTTATGTGCACTAGTTGAAGGCCCTGGTAACCGTCCCCAGCCTACAACACTAGCTTTCTCCTGGACGGCTCGTCTTTCTCCACCTGGTCTTCAGACCCTTCGTCTAACCAAGCATCTGACCAGGCGCTTCGAGGCCTGAGCGACTACTGTATGGATGGAGGACTGGGCTGGAGCAGCATGTTGAGTAGAGAGGCACAGAGCGGTCAGTGTGCTGTCTGAGAGGGCTCTGGGCAACAAAGGGCCTGTCTTTCTGCAGCTGCTGGCTTGGTGCAGCATGCCAAGGCTCTCCTCAGAACAGACTTGTGTTTGAGGATTTACTAAAAGATCACTACACAAATATGGAATACAGCAGCAGAAGGTAAGAGAGTACGCCGGTTTCTTTCCACCCACTGCTTTGTGTTTTCTTTGGTCATGAACAGGGGTAGTATGAAGGAACGCATGTGCGCTTATCTCCCATGGGTACAATATGGTTGACACATTCACTGAAAATAGCTGTTGCTGCACAGTCTTTCACTGCATTGGACTGACTGCAATTGAAACCTATGAACATGGGACTGGAATAGGTACACTACATGACCAAAAGTACACTAATGGTTTCTGTTATATAGTGCTAGGTTCAGTAGCTGTAAGGTGTAACTGTAACTGACCACCAGCCGTTTTAAGGGAGGCCTAGTGGTATCAGGTTTTAGAGGACCTTCATTGGTTAAAAATAAACCTGCCGCATGCACAGATGAAACGAAATCACCCTATGACAGGAGAGATAAGATTATGGGCATCAAAGACCGTGGAGCTAGGACTAGAGACAATCTGTAAGTTTAATGAGGTACACTACATGACCAAAAGTATGTGGACACCTGCTCGTCGAACATCTCATTCCAAAATCATGGTCATTAATATGGAGTTGGTCCCCCCTTTGCTACTAAAATAACCTCCACTCTTCTGGGAAGGCTTTCCACTAGATGTTGGAACATTGCTGCGGGGACTTGCTTCCATTCAGCCACAAAAGCATTAGTGAGGTCAAGCACTGATGTTGGGCGATTAGGCCTGGCTCTCAATCAGAATTCCAATTCATCCCAAAGGTGTTCGATGGGGTTGAGGTCAGGGTTCTGTGCAGGCCAGTTAAGTTCTTCCAACCCGATCTCGACAAACCATTTCTGTATGGATCTCGCTTTGTGCACGGGGGCATTCCCCAAACTGTTTCCACAAAGTTGAAAGCACAGAATCATCTAGAATGTCATTGTATGCTGTAGCATTAACATTCCCTTCACTGGAACAAAAGGGCCTAGCCCAAACCATGAAAAACAGCCCCAGACCATTATTCTTCCTCGACCAAACAATACAGTTGGCACTATGCATTCAGGCAGGAGCCGGTGTTGCTCCTAGACGTTTCCACTTCACAATAACAGTACTTACAGTTGACTGAGGCAGCTCTAATAGGGCAGAAATTTTATGAATGTTGGCATCCTATGACGGTGCTACATTGAAAGTCACTGAGCTCTTCAGTAAGGCAATTCTACTGCCAATGTTTGTGTATGGAGATTGCATGGCTGTGTGCTCAATTTTATACACCTGTCATCAACAGGTGTGACTGAAATAGCCAAATCCACTAATTTGAAGGGGTGTCCACATACTTTTGCATAGTGTATTTTAAGACTGGGCTGGTATGATGGATATTCTGCGATACTGAATGCAGCTTTTCTGTGAATCCCAGGTCAGTGCAATCAAAATCCTGGGTCTGTCTTGTATCTGACCGGTATTGCTGTAGTGTGGTTTGCATCTAGTTACTGTAGTGTGTCTGGTATGTAATGAGTGCTGTGTGATCCTCCCAGTCAGGTCAGGAGGTATTAATGGCCCATCAGTAGATATTCTGGGCCGGGTAAAGACTGCCTGGCAGCTGCAGTAAAATGAAACACCCATGATGATCACCCTGTATTACACTCCTCGTACCATTCAGGGTGAATGGTACATTTATATGCCATTCTAACTCAACAAAATATGTCTATTAAGTAATTCAAAAAGCAAACAAAATATCGCCCCCAAAATGTTTTGTGGAACATTCCTTTAAATTCCCAAGGGAACATGCACAATACTGTAGCACTATTGGCAACTTTAACAATTTACAGATCTCAGTTATTCTTTAGAGACACAGGAGATGTCATTCATTGATGGGAAATACTGTAGTGGGTAAGGAAAAGGAAAGGATTTTAACTGATTTGCCAAATGAAATGGTCAGGTGATTGTTTTCATCGTATAGAGCATTATTTCCCATTTAATGTCTTCTTTTCAGTTTTGAGAACTGACGTTTGGCTGCCTCAGGTACAATGCTGTTGTATAATCCTTGAACAAGCAGCAATTAATTTATGAGAAAGACCATCCCCCTCCTCCTCCTCCCAGGACGAGTCTCCTCTGGTATTTACATGGTAGTTACATAGGCAGGTATAGTGTATTTACTGTGTATAGGTACGTATTGTTACTTACAGGTTTTATAGCTTTCTTGCAATTTATGTAATTTTCTGTTTACATTTTGGTCTGTGTAACTAACACGTAATAACATACATATTAGGGACACTTGGCACCAAAGTCTTTGATATCAAGAGAATATTTAGTCTAATGAAAGCATTGTCTAGCAATCTATAATTATTTTTACCCTACCACTCCATGCAACATCACTATTCAGTTTTAGATTTAAGCCATTGAACAGATGATCTTATTCTTATGAACGACTCGACAAACATTGAGTAAAATCTCATTAGAAATTGCTAATGATGACTTGGTCAAGTTCTAGAACCTGGATGCATGAACTTTATATTATATAGTGTATACAGTTAGGTCCATAATGATTGGCACCCTGATAAAGATGAGCAAAAAATATGGTATAAAATATATACAAATACTGAGCTACACTATGTATACAAAAGTATGTGGACACCCCTTCAAATTATCGGATTCGGCTATTTCAGTCACACCCGTTGCTGACAGGTGTATAAACTCGAGCACACCGCCATGCAATCTCCATACACAAACATTGTCAGTAGAATGACCTTACTGATGAGCTCAGTGACTTTCAACGTGGCATCGTCATAGGATGTCACCTTTCCAACAAGTCAGTTAGTCAAATTTCTGCACTGCTAGAGCTGCCCCGGTCAACTGTAAGTGCTGTTATTGTGAAGTGGAAACGTCTAGGAGCAACAACAGCTCGACCAGAAAGTGGTAGTCCACACAAGCTCACAGAACGGGACCGTCCTCGGTTGCAACACTCACTAACGAGTTTCAAATTGCCTTTGGAAGCAACGTCAGCACAATAACTGTTTGTTGGAAACTTAATAAAATGGGTTTCCATGGCCGAGCAGCTGCAGACAAGCCTAAGATCACCATGAGAAATGCCAAGCGTCGTCTGGAGTGGTGTAAAGCTCGCCGCCATTGGACTCTGGAGCAGTGGAAATGCATTCTCTGGAGTGATGAACCATGCTTTACCATCTGGCAGTCCGACGGATGAATCTGGGTTTGTCGGATGTCAGGAGAACGCTACCTGCCCCAAAACTTAGTGCCAACTGTACAGTTTGGTGGAGGAGGAATAATGATCTGGGGCTGTTTTTCATGGTTCGGGCTAGGCCCCTTAGTGTCAGTGTAGGGAAATCTTAAAGCTACAGCGTACAATGACATTCTAGACGACACTGTGCTTCCAACTTGGGGAAGGCCCTTTCCTGTTTTAGCATGACAATGCCCCCGGCACTAAGTGAGGTACATACAGAAATGGTTTGTCGAGATCAGTGCGGAAGAACTTGACTGGCCTGCACAGAGCCCTGACCTCAACCTCATCGAACACCTTTAGGATGAATTGGAACGTAGACTGCAAGCTAGGCCTAATTGCCCAACATTAGTGCCCAACCTCACTAATGCTCTTGTGGCTGAATGGAAGCAAGTCCCCGCAGCAATGTTCCAACATCTAGTGGAAAGCCTTTCCAGAAGAGTGGAGGCTGTTATAGCAGCAAAGGTGTGATCAACTCCATATTAATGACCATGATTTTGGTGGTGTCCACATTCTTTTGGTCATGTAGTGTATATTGTATCCTAAAAAATTGCGGAAAATATATTATTTTATACTAATACAATTTCTCACAGAAATTACAAATTATTTTTCGCAAAAAGATAGGGTTGGAAGGATAAGGGCACTGAGCCTTTTTCTAAAATGTTTTATGAGATTGGAGAACACCATACAGAAACTTTCCAGATCCTTGATATCCTCTTGGGGATCGAGGGTAATCTAATCCCTGTGACGGGATTGCTAGCATGGCGGGAAATTCAAAACATCAAAAATCTAATAATTTCAATTTCTCAAACAATCAACTATTTTACACCATTTAAAAGACAAACATCTCCTTAATCGAACCACATTGTCCGATTTTCAAAGAGGCTTTTTGGCGAAAGCACAAAGGTAGATTATGTTAGGACAGTACATAGCCAAAAAAGTACACACATCCATTTTCAATTCAAGGACAGGCATCACCAAAAGCAGAAAACCAGCTAAAATTATGCACTACCCTATGTCAATCTATATCAGATGACACTCCTAGGACATAATGTTAGACAATACATGCATTTTTGTTCTATCAAATTCATATTTATATCCAAAAACAGCATTTTACATTGCCGCGTGTCGTTGAGAAAATGTGTCTCCCCCAAAACTGCCGGTGAATTTACAAAAAATACTCATTATAAAACATGGTTAAAGTATTAAACTGTTATTCAAAGAATAACGGTTGCATTCTCCTGAATGCAACCGCATTGACAGATTTCAAAATAACTTTACTGGGAAAGCATACTTTGCAATAATCTGAGTACTCTGGTCAGAAAAATACACTAGGCTATACAGATAGCCGCCATGTTGGAATCATCTAAAACCATAAATAACATTAGCAATATTCCCTTACCTTTAATAATCTTCATAAGAAGGCACTTCCAGGAATCTCAGGTCCACAACAAATGTTGTTTTTTTCGATGACGTTCATAATTTATGTCCAAATAACTCCATGCTGTTCCGTGTTGTTAGCGCGTTCGGTAGGCTACTCAAAATGTAGGGCGCGGGAGGGAAAAAGTCACAACGAAAAGTAAAAAAAAAAATCTATTTACGTTCGTTCAAACATGTCAAACGTTGTTTAGCATCAATCTTTTGGTTAATTTTTAACGTGAAACATCAGTAATATTTCAACCCGACCTCTCCTGTGTCTTGAAACAAGTTTTGAAAAAGGTCTCGCCTCACATGAACGCGCATGAGCGCACAATAATGAAGTGACGACATCCCAGGGACGTCAACTTCCCTTCCTTCTCATTCGGTCTCTGTTCATCATAGACGCTTCAAACAACTTTATAAAGATCGTTGACATCTAGTGGAAGCCATAGGAAGTGCAAAATGAATCCTTTGTCACTGTGTGTTTTATAGCCAATTACTTGAAAATAGTACAGCCACAAAATTTTCATTTCCTGCTTGTATTTTTTCTCAGGTTTTTGCCTGCCATATGAGTTCTGTTATACTTAGAGACACCATTCAAACAGTTTTAGAAACTTCAGAGTGTTTTCTATCCAAATATACTAATAATATGCATATTCTATTTTCTGGGCCGGAGTAGTAACCTGTTTAAATTGGGTACGTTTTTCATCCGGCCGTGAAAATACTGCCCCCTAGCCCCTAGAGGGTAATTACCTTAGTTTGCGCTTATGGACTGCCCTCTTCAATTCAAACCACAGGTTTTCAATGGGGTTCAAGTCTGGAGACTGAGATGGCCATGGTCAATTCATTTCTTTGTGGATTTTGATGTGTGCTTGGGGTTAATGTCTTGCTGGAAGATCCACTTGCGACCAAGTTTCAGCCTCCTGGCAAAGGCAACCAGGTTTTTGGTTAAAATATCCTGGTACTGGGAAAAATCATAATGGCGTTGACCTTAACAAGGGCCCCAGCACTAGTGGAAGCAAAATAGATCCACCACCATATTTTACAGTAGTTACGGGGGTTATTTTCTGCATATGCATCTTTCTTTCAATGCAAAACCCACCACTGGTGTGTGTGGCCAAAGAGCTTTATTTTCACATGGCTTTCATGACACTGATGAAGGCTTAGGCCGAAACACTTGTCTATCTATCTACACCTGAATGAAATAAATACTAAAAAGAAACCATGAATCCCCTTTTTCCTTTTCCTGCTTAATAGAAAATTGCTTTAAATAAATATAGCTCTTGTTCAAATGCTAAACGACTACCAGTATCCCCTTGCACTTAATAGTAGCTTGATATAAGGTTATATGGGACAACTTACTTGTATGTTCCCTTTTAGGGCAACAAAGAAAAAGTCTGATGGTCATGAAGACAGTCAAACATTAATTCAATAGATTTAGGCTAAAGAAGAATTTTAGACCTTTTCCACTTTTAACTCTGTTCTCTCGTCTATTCTCCTCCTGCAGGACACACAGGATGTCATGGCTCCTTCTGCTGCAGAAATGCAATACGCCTTAGGGGCCCACCAGGAATACAACCACGCCTTTGGGGCTAAGGCCCTCCAAAGAGACTGATTGGGCCTCTCTGAGGTTTCCTAACCCAGCCCCAGCTAAACACTGCTGTCTGGATGTGTGACTGAGCACTAGACATGAGCTGTGTCTGAGTGAATGTGAGTGTGTGTGTGAGGTGTGTGATTGAGCTTTACCCATGACGACGGTGGAGAAGCGCCACTTCAGCCGGAGGGGCAGCGGCCACAGGAAGCACAGCAGTGGCGGCTTGAGCGACACATCCAGTGGAGGCTCGATCCTGGATGACACAGACCGTGAGGTCAGCAGCCTGACTGACCGAGCCTTCAGGAGCCTCTGCATTGGGGAAGAAGCCATTTACAACGACTCTGACCTGGGCTCCTCACCGTCAGCTCAGAGGGAGAGACACCAGGCCTTCAGCCAAGATATTATAGCTGCCCAGGAGAAGGAGGACAGGGAAAGGGATGCTCTCAAGAGAGCCGCCCACGAGAGCTTCAGCCTCAGTCTCCAGCAATATGGACAGGGAGGGGGTGAGGTGGGTTGGGAGGGGGAGGGGAGGATGTGGACAGGACAGTATGGTTTAGAGAACCAGGGTTATTCAGGGTGGGAGGGGCAAGGGGAGGGGAGGACAGAGGGAAGGGTGTCTACCACATTCCAGCGCTCCTTTATAGACGTGTCTCAGCAGGATAAGACTCTGAGGGAGGAGAGACTATCCTTCCTGAGCTATGGAGGGTCCGACACCAGCTGGCAGCAGCGTCGCAGTCGCTCCCGAGTCTCCTCTCTCATCAAAGCCTTTAGCTCGGAGGGTTATGGAGGTGGGGACGGGTGGATGGAGGGGAAACTCAGGGACTGGAACAATGAGTCCTCCTGGGACAAGTCTGCTCTGATGAGCATCCAGAGAGAGCTGTCTGAGTTCTCTACGGCATACCCCCATAACTTTAACACTGGCCCCTTCCCGGCGGCCGGCACCTTCTCCCAGCAGACAGGCCCCTTACCCCACAGTAGGAACAGCCTGTACCCCTCTGAGGTATCTTCTGCTGTGTCTCAGATGGACAAAACATCCTCCTTTATGAGATCCTCCCACAGAAAACATTGCAGTAAACAAAGCATGTTTGCACAGCTCAACTCAACCTCTAACTTCTTTCTCCATAGTGAGTTCAGCCCCTTCCAGCCCCTGTGGAGAGACCATAACAGGTTCCCCTTCCAGCAGGGGGGTGTCTCCGGGTTCATGTCCCCTGCAGACTTCCCTAAATGGTACGACTCACCCATGTACAAGGAGCTGACATTCGAACAGCAGTTCTACGCCCACCCTGGGATCAAGGAGACAGTGTATGGACCCCAACGTAAGCCCCTGGAGGGGGGCTACACAGTGCTGCAGAAGGCCTCAGCCCTGGAGAAACGCTCTGAGTCTGAGCTGGCCGGTCACCACCCACCATGGAAACGCACCCAGAGCGTGGGGTCAAACAGATATCCCTCACTCCGTCCCTCGACGGTCTCTCCTACCAGTGAGAGGTCCCGGCGTGGCCACGATGCTGTCAGCGCCATCACTGAGTTCCAGCACACTGAGCGGTTTACCAAATTGACCGCAGAGCAGAGTGTTACAACAGTCCTAAACAGCGCCGAGCAGAGTAGTGTAGTGAAAGGCAACAAGAACAGTGTCATTTCCTTTCTCAACAAGGTTAGCACAGTAGCAGTGGAGCAGGGTGTAGTCGCTAGCAACACCAGCACAACGCCCTTTAACATCACCCAGCTGCTGACGCCTGTCATCCATAACCATCAGGACACCTCAGAAGCTCTGCAGTACACCCTTTCACCCTCCGTCGCCATCGAGCAACCCCCCGCCACAGTATCAGTGGAGCCGGTTGTAGTCGCTAGCAACACCAGCACCACTCCCTTTAACTTCACCCAGCAATTAACATCTGTCATCCACAATCCGCAAGACACTGACACCACCTCAGAGGTGCTACTCTCACCCCCCCTCGCTCTCGAACAGCCCACCGTATGGGGCGAGAGAGAGAGGGAGAGAAGGGGGGCCACACCAGAGGTGAGGATGTCCAGCTACAAGTCCAGAGCCTCCGGTCTCCTCTTTAACCTGAAAGACAATAGGAAGAGGGTGAAAAGCACATACAGTCCCACCAAGTTCAAAGGCCTGGAGGTGACTGGCAGGAGTAAATCTAACCTGGACAGCTATGAGCCCAGAGACACAGTGATAGATATGCCAGCTATCTTAGACATCCCTGTTCCCCAGGTGGTAGTACAGGAGGAGCCCAATGCAATAGAGACTTCATTTCACCCCCATACCAACCCACAGTACAGCCCCTCATTGCAGCCAACCACTGCACACTCTGACCAACACTTGCATTACACAGACACTAAACCAGAGGCATATCAGGCAGTGAAGTCATCTCAGACTCAGGAGGAGATGGTTTACCATCAGGAGTACAGTGGAAACTGCAGAAACAGAGATCCGCTCACTACCAGTCAGAACGGCCAAGGTGGGTTATCACAATTTATTAAATCCGATGAAATAAGTAGGACTGAGCTCCTCCAAAATGATATGTATGAGCAAGTCAGCCCCACGAAACCAGGCCTAGACAACACCCTTCCCACAGTGAGTTCACACCTCCCTAACACTAAGCCCAAACCTTACCCTAGCCCTAATTCTACCCCTAACCCACCCCCAGCAGTCCTAGACACTTACAGGATAGATGGAATCACTCCAAACCAAACCAACACTGTAAACAGAGACGCACTAGTATCCAAACAAAGTATTGAGCCCAATACAAACCAGACTACAGTAGAGAGATACACAAAGGCAGGTGGATATGAACAAGTAAGAGAGAACAAATATGGTTTGGGTGTGAATGACAGAGTTACAACAGAAGTGCCTCCATGGAAAGGGGAGATCGCTGCGCTAATAGAAAGAGACAAACAGTCTCTAACGTCACACAGAGCAGCTACAATGAAGCAGGACCCAAACCAGAAATATGGAAATGAGTGGAATATATATGGACAACAAGAAAAGAGAGAACAGGGGGAGCAGAATGCATCTGATGGAAGGCTGCATCCAGCTGGTGAAGTCTTAATCGGTAAAAATATCCTTCCATATAAGGAAATGATTCCAGTTCCTGACCACACACTGGCCAATCAGGAGGAACTGTCAAACAGATTCGCTCAAAACACAGTCTACCCTCTTAGTCAGCAGATCATCAGAGACACCGTAAAAGAGCAATACTATTCTGGGACTTTTATGGACAAGTATGGAACTGTAGATCAGTATCGAGTCAATGAGGAATCTCTCACCACCAAAGAGAAGCATCAGAACCAAAATGATCACTTGTACAGGGGTACAGGACAAGACCACAGAAAACAGAGTCTGTATTCGGAGGGTGATAAAACATATACAGTCCATAACACCCTGACAGAAAGAGAGCAACCTCTTCAGAGAAAGCCACATGCCCCATGGGTGGAAGACAACAAACTACCCA
This sequence comes from Salmo trutta, assembly GCF_901001165.1. NCBI lineage: Eukaryota > Metazoa > Chordata > Actinopteri > Salmoniformes > Salmonidae > Salmo > Salmo trutta. The sequence goes on from NC_042961.1 coordinate 30,474,660, forward strand.
GACACGATGGATATGTAGATAAACAACAATATGACCAGGATATACAGAATTCATCATACAAGAATGAGAACAGACAATACAGAGACAATGCAGCTACAACAGCACAATGTGCAAAAGATCACAACCAGTATACCGATAGGACTGCTGCAATACTGCAACAGACAAATGGAGAATTTAGTGCAATTAACAGTCACCAATATCCCAAAAGTACTACAAATGACCCCAGTAAGATGCACACAACAGGGCTAGCTAAAGCAGAGCTAGCTAAAGCAGAACAAGCTCAAATAGAGCAAGATAAAGCAGTGTTCGCTCAATCAAAACAGGCTAAAATAGAGAAAGTGAAAGCAGAGCTAGATAAAGCAGAACAAGTTCAAGCAGGTATAGCTGAAGCAGAGTTAGCTAAAGCAGAACTAGCTAAAGCAGAACAAGCTAAATTAGAGCAAGATAAAGCAGTGTTAGCTAAATCAAAACAGGCTAAAATCGAGCAAGTAAAAGCAGAGCTAGATAAAGCAGAACAAGTTCAAGCAAATATAGCTAAAGCCGAGTTAGCTAACGCAGAGTTAGCTAAAGCAGAACAAGCTAAATCAGAGTTAGCTCAAGCTAAACATGCTAAAGCAGAGCAAGCTAAAGCAGAACTAGAAAAAGCAGAGAAAGCTAAAACTGAGTTAGCTAAAGCAGAGCAGGCTAAAGCAGAACAAGTGAAACCAGAGATAGCTAAAGCAGAGTTGGCTAAAGCAGAACAAGCTAAGTCAGTGAGCGTTAGAGCAGAGAAAGCTAAAGCTGAGTTACCTAAAGCAGAACAAAATAAAGCAGAGCAAGCTAAAGCAGAACTAGCTAAAGTAGAATTAGCAAAAGCTCAAACAGAACAAGCAAAAGCAGATTTTGCTAAAGCTAAACTAGCTAAAACAAAGTTAGCCAAAGCTCAAGCAGAACAATCAGAGCTTGCAAAAACAGAGTTGGCTAAAGTAGAGAAAGATAAAGAAGAGTTAGCTAAAACTCAAGGAGAACAAGCTAAAGCAGAATTAGCTAAAGCAGAGTTGGTTAAAGCAGAGATAGCTAAAGCAGAGTTAGCTAAGGCAGAGTTAGCTAAAACAGAACAAGCTAAAGCAGAAACTGCTAAAGCAGAGTTAGCTAAAGCAGAGCTTGCAAAAGCAAAGAAGGATGAACCTGCTCAGTACAGTTCATGGTCAGCCAGTGAGGACAGATACGGTATAAATGATATCCTCACTACCAGAGACTATGAACAAGTGAAGAGAGAGCGACTGAGAGAGAAAAAGCACAGTGTCAACGAAGCCGTTTCAGCAGCAGACGACAAATTCACCAATCTCAACATATCTGTAAAGGCAGAGAACAAAACACTCCAACAGAAAGATGTCTCTCCCATCAGCAGGTATGAAAGAGTAGACAGGGGGGGAGATGACTACAACAGATTGAGAGAGAAATACGGGTTCAGTCATGCAGTTTCAGCTAAGGAAAACAAACAGCCCTCTAAGGATGTAGCTGCAACAGATGACAGTAAAAAGACTCAGAATGATGCACTTGCCACTAATAAACATGAGTGGGGGAATGAGGGTCAATGGGTGTACAGCGAGTCATCCAAACAATTCAAACTGGCCAGTCAGATTGAGAGTAAGACGAAGCCTGCTGACCAGACTGTAGCAATGAGTAAAGATGTCCATCCGTCCTCATTCAGAGCTCTGTCACTAAAAGAGAAAGGCCAGACCAAGCAAGAGATACTGACGTCAAAACTGAAGGCCCACGCTGAAAAGGAGATCTCAGCCATCAAAGAGAAAGGTTTTGGTAAACGAGACAGACTCTTATCAAGAAACCCCACCAAGCACCAGGAACAGAGAGAGAGAGGTCAGAATGGACAGGAAGTGAAGAGCGTTAAAAATGATCCATCCAGGGGTGAAAAACAAACAAACAACAGTCAACTCAGCATCAGGAAGGAAGCACCTCAATCAGAACATAAAGAGCCAGCTAAAACTGAAGCATCGCCTGTCAGTGATGGTCAACAGTCAAGAGCATCACTGGAACAGGCCATAAGCAGGTCAAAGGTCAGTGATGTAACTGAAAAGGAAGTGCTTCAGTCAAAGAAGGAGGAAAGTAAAAATGAGGCCATTTCTGGTGACAGTTTGCAGATCATGGGGATAATGGTGACCATAAGAGAACCCTCAGTGAATGAAGACAACGTTTTTACTCCACATCAACTCACCCCAGTAAAAGATAAGATAAACATGGAAAAAGAACTTCCCAACAACAATTCAGGCCATTTGAAACAAGAGACTCCTCCAGCCATGGCTCCCATTGCAGATGAAAGAGTTTCAGATAATGAAGTTAAATCAATTGTAACAAGCAAAAGGGAAGACACTACATTTGCTGAACATGTAATTACAGAAAAGGCCAGAGTTAAACAGCAAACACAGTTGCCAGAAGGGAAAGGTGATCCTAAAACAGAATGTGTTAGAAGTGGGAGTAAGCAGGCTAGAAGCGCACCTGAAACCACAAAGAAAGATCCAGAAAAAAATGACAAATCTGTGAGGAACGAGAATTATTCACAGGAGATTCCTCCATCGCATGGGAGAGATCAGTCTCAGAGGGAAACTCTACTCCATGACACCTCTGCAGTTAAAGATGGACGCTCAGCAGAGGTCAAATCGGCTAAAAATAAACAGTTGGCTGAAACTCAACCTCTCCTCTTTAAACATAGCATCACCGCAAGAAACCCTAACGACTACGCAAATAACAACCATCCTACTAATGAAAGCATTGGCAAAGCTGACCTTGCAGCAGTGGAAATGGCAAAGAGCAGTGTCATTCAAGGTGGCAAAGACATCAGTGTTCAAGATGGCCAAGTGGAGAATTTACACATAGAAAGTATTACAATCCATGTTGTATCATTAATAAGTGAGATTGACAACCACAAAACTACTGAAAGTCACTCAGTTGCCAAACATGTTTCTTCGGGAACAGAGAAACCCACTAGTGACAATAATGTTCACATTGATAGTATAGCCATCCGTGTTGTGTCAGGTGTGAGTGAGAACAACAACGTGGAAACAACAGCAAAAGAGAGAGAGCATAACCCAGCACTTCCAAGTGAAAAAGTGTGTCATAAACCAGAGGTGAAACCAAGACAGAAGGTGCTGCCTACTGTCCCTACTGCCATCGCAGACTACGCCAGACTAAAGGTGATCTCTACAGAAGAAGATTCCCCTCCTAACGTGGACAGTCCAAGCAGAAAGGATGGATATTTTCCCATGATACAAACTCACCGCAGTAGATGTCCAGTCTTTACAGCTGCACAACAAGACCACCCAGTGACCGGAGGGATGTCAAGGAAGGAAGAAGTATCTGTGAAAGAACCAGAGATTCCCTCCAAACTAAACATGGAGGCTAAGATAGGAGTGTTGTCTTCCATGGAGCAGGAACAGAGAAAGAAAGGGACATTCAGACTGAGGGAAAAAGAAAAACAGGCAATCTCATTCAATGAGGCAAAAACTACTGAGGGATTCACAGAGACACACTCTCTTAAACACGACACTGTGCCACAACCAGAACATGCAACCACTTCAGGGTACCAACTTGGGAACCAATCTGGGATTGATTGGAACCAAAGGCTCTATCAGTCCCAGAATGCTCCTCTGCCAGCTCGCGCCATACCCTCACAGGTCGACGTTAAGACCAGAAACCCCTCTTTCTCACAACAACCGACCCAACCCACACATGTTGACATGCCTGGAAAAGACCTGTTCTCCCCTACAGAGGCAACGCAATATATGGAGAAAACACATACAACACAGGCCTCTCTAGGAGACATATATAGCATGGAGAAGCAAGAGGAGAGGAGAGCAAGACAGAGAGAGGAGCAGATGAAAGAGGAGGAGAGGAAGATAAGACAGAGAGGGGAGGAGAGGATGGTGAGAAACAAAGAGGAAAGGAAAGAGGAGGAGAGGAAGGTAAGATGGAGAGATGAGGAGAGGATGGTGATTGCGAGACAGAAGGAAGACGAGAGGAAAGAGGAAGAGAGAAGAGAGGAACAGCGACGGAGAGAGGAGGAGAGGAGGAAGAGACAGAGAGAAGAGGAGAAGATGGCAAGACAGAGAGAGGAAGAGAAGAAAGAGAAGGAGAGGAGAGAGCAACTCTGTCACAGAGAGGAGGAAAATAAAGAGGAGGAGAAGAGGGTGAGACAGAAAGAGGAGAAGAGGAAAGAGGAGGAGAGACGAGAGCAACAGCGACAGAGTGAGGAAGAGAAGAAAGAGGAGGAGAGGAGGGCAAGACAGAGAGAAGAAGAGAGAATGGCGAGACAGAAAGAGGAGGAGAAGAAGGAGAAGAGAGAGCAACAACGACAGAGAGAGGAGGAGAATAAAGAGGAGGAGAGGAGAGCGACACAGAGAGAAGACGAGAGGATGGCGAGACAGAGAGAGGAAGAGAAGAAAGAGAAGGAGAGGAGAGAGCAACAGTGTCACAGAGAGGAGGAAAATAAAGAGGAGGAGAAGAGAGCGAGACAGAAAGAGGAGAAGAGAAAAGAGGAGGAGAGGAAAGAGCAACAGCGACAGAGAGGGAAGGAGAAGAAGGAGGAGGAGAGGAGAGCAACACAGAGAGAAGAGGAGAGGATGGCTAGACAGAAAAAGGAGGAGAGGAAAGAGGAGAGACGAGAGCAACAGCGACAGAGTGAGGAAGAGAAGAAAGAGGAGGAGAGGAGGGCAAGACAGAGAGAAGAAGAGAGAATGGCGAGACAGAAAGAGGAGGAGAACAAGAGGAGAGAGCAACAGAGAGAGGAGGAGAATAAAGAGGAGGAGAGGAGAGCGACACAGAGAGAAGAGGAGAGGATGGCTAGACAAAAAAAGGAGGAGATGAAAGAGAAGGAGAGACGAGAGCAACAGCGACAGCGACAGAGTGAGGAAGAGAAGAAAGAGGAGGAGAGGAGGGCAAGACAGAGAGAAGAAGAAAGAATGGCGAGACAGAAAGAGGAGGAGAAGAACGAGAAGGAGAGGAGAGAGCAACAGTGGCAGAGAGAGGAGGAGAAGAAAGAGGAGGACAGGGTGGTGAGACAGAAAGAGGAGGAGAAGGACAGAATAGAACAACAACGACAGAAAGAGGAGAAGAAAGAGGGGGAGAGAAGGTTGAGACAGATAGAGGAGGAGAGGAAAGAGGAGTTGAGGAGAGCGAGACAGAGAGAAGAGGAGAGGATAGCAAGACAGAAAGAGGAGGATCTGAAAGAGGAAGAGAGGAGAGAGCAACAGAGAAAAAAGGAGGAGAGGGCAATACAGAGAGAAGGGGAGAGGATGGTGAGACAGAAAGAAGAGGAGAGGAAAGAGGATGAGAGGAAAGAGAAGGAGAGGAGGGCGACACAGATAGAAGAGGAGAGGATGGTGAGACAGAAAGAGGAGAGGAAAGAGGAGAGGATAGGGAAACAACGACAGATAGAGGGGATGAAAGAGGGGGAGATGAGGGCGAGACAGAAAGAGGAGGAGAGAAAAGAGGAGAGGAGAGAGCAACAGCGACAGAGAGAGCAGAAGAAAGAGGAGGAGAGGTGGGCAACACAGAAAGAGGAGGAGAGGAAAGAGGAGAAGAGAGAGCTACAGCGACAGAGAGAACAGAAGAAAGAGGAGAAGAAAGAGGAGGAGAGGAGGGTAAGACAGAAAGAGGAGGATCGGAAAGAGGAAGATATTACAAATCAACAGCGACAGAGAGAGGAGAAGAAAGAGGAGAGGAAGGCGAGACAGAGAGAAGAGGAGAGGACGGCGAGACAGAAAGAGGAGGAAAGGAGAGAGGGACAGCAACGGAGAGAGGAGGAAAAGAAAGAGGAGGAGTGGATGGTGAAACAGAAAGAAGAGGAGAGGAAAGAGGATGAGAGGAAAGAGGAGAGGAGAGAGCAACAGCGACAAAGAAATGAGGAAAATATGGCGAGACAGAAAGAGAAAGAAAGGAAAGAGAAGGAGAGGAGAGACCCACAGCGACAGAGAGAGGAGGAGAAGAAAGAGGAGAAGCAGAGGGCGAGACAGAGAGAGAAGGAGAAGATGGATGCTCTCCAGTATTACTCCATCAGCAGCCCTGAGGGTCAAACCAGACCCAGGGACATACCCCTCTTCTCCCCCCAGCCCTCCGCACGCAGAGGGGACCTTGAGGACTGGGAGTCCTATGGTAGACCTCACCTCCCTACCTCCCCTGCCCCTCCTTCCACCCGCTCCAACACCTCCTCCCCTGCCCTCGGGGGCAAGCCCACCATGTTCAGAGTCAAAGACAACACCTTCAGAGGCTCCTCTCTCACCAAGTCAGTCAAACCACTCTTCCACAAGAGCTTTGGAGAAGAGTTCAGGGTGGGCTCAGCCCTCTGGAGCGGATCAGAGATGGGAGACGAGGAGCTTGAGAGGACAGGAGAGAGTGTACATGAAAGGCTGAGAGAGAGCGCCGGGACGCCTGTATATCACGACTCCGCCATCTCGTCACACCGACTCCCCCGCATCCGAGAGACTCAGCCCTCGAAAGAGTTCACCGCCCCCTCGGAGACCACCTACACATACCCCTACTCCAGGCTCCTATCCAAGAGGAATGTGGCTCTGGACGACGATGACTCTCGCTCAATGATCAGCAACATGTCTGGGGATGTTGAGAGTTATGCCACCAGTATAGCCGACCTGTCTGACTCTGAGTTCGCCAGCAGGGGGGGCTATGGCAGGCCAGATTCAGCCTGTAGTTTTATCAGTGACGCAGGACGGCCACTGGGGAAGCCCCCGACTGTTCCTCCTAAGAGTGAGAAAGCTCTACGGAGAGCCAAGAGGCTCACAACCCGCAGGATAAAGAAAGAGTCGAAGACTGAGACAGACAGCACTGCTGACCTAGTGGAGAAACCTGTCCATGGCGCTAGTGTCCACTCCTCCAACCGTCACGCTCGTGCCTCCCCCCATTTCGCTGCCCCTATCTCCCTGCCCCTTGCCCCAACTCACATCTCCAGTGTCCCCTGTTCTCCAACTGATTTAGGATCCACTCATCACCCATCCTTCCACGCCTCCCCCCACGCCAAAGCCCCTGCCTCCCTTCCCCTCACCTCACCCCATGCCTCACCCCCTGTCTCCCACCCCCGAGTCACAACGCAAGTGGCCAGTGTGCCCTCCTCCCCCACCCACCACCACCATGCTCACCCCAGACACCTTGTCTCACCCCTGGCTTCCCCCCTCACCTCCCACCTGAATGTCCCTCAGTACCACGTAGACCCCTACTACCCTTCCCCACCCTCCCTCAGCCTCCCCCAGCACTTCACCCAAGGTTTAACCCAGAAGAAGGTTCTACAGGACCCGGGGTCTGGTCAGTATTTTGTGGTGGACATGCCTGTCCAGGTGAAGACCAAGACCTTCTTTGACCCAGAGACGAGGAAGTACGTCCAACTGAATGTCCGTCAGCCAGGCCAGGGAGGCTCTCTGTCTCAGCCCCAGCCACAGTGTTATCCCCAGTCCCTTCCCGAAGACTCATACACCCAGCCCCAACCCCAAACATATCCCCCATACACCCAGCCCCAGGCTCCTCCAGCCAGTCGGCCCTATGTGCTCTACCAGGGATACCCCCAGAGATACCAGCCCATGCCTGTATCATCCCTGCCCACTCACAGGTCTCTCTCTGGGATGTCTGCCTTGGTGTCTCCCACCCAGGACCCACAGCCCACAGAGGAGAGTCAGGGTTGGGCAGAGGAGGGAGAGAGGCAGGGAGAGGGCTGGAGCAGCCAGTGTTATGAAGGAGAGGAGGAGATAATGGAGAGAGAGACATACGGACAGGGTTACAGCCAAGAGCAGACACCTTACATGGACACAGCTCATGACACACACACTGTCCATGACACACACGCTGCGTACGACACACACAACCAGCTGGACAAAGGCACAGTGGACGGTGATGATACTAACCCCGCCCCCCACCGTGATATCATCACAATGAGCGAGCTGGAGGACTTTGCTATGGATTCTGGTGACTGGTGACACTGATTGACAGCTTTTGTTTCACAAGTCCTGTTAGGATCGTGTTCATTAGGCACCAAACAGAAGAAAATGGACTGAGATTGACTTTTTCCATTACGTGCCCTGATAATGAACACAGCCCTGGTCTCTCTAGAGCAGAGGTTCAAGCATCAATGAGACTTATAAAGGCTGAATAGCATTTCATCTAATGGAATAAACAGCTGTGTTTTAAAGTGTTTGATTGCATTTACATGCAAAAATACAGATTTCACAGAAGCCCAATACATAGTTTTAAAAACAAATCAAATGAAAAAATTCACATGCTTGGTAGACAACAGGTGTAGACTAACAGTGAAATGCTTACTTACGGGTCCTTTTCCAACAATGCAGAGTTAAAGATTAGATACTAAATAAAATAAAATAATTGTCTGGCCATAAATAAATAGAATAAACTAGGCAACCGGGTAGATAATAGACAGTAGCAGCAGTGTGTGTGCGTGTGCGGGTGTGTGCGTATGCACGCGTGCGTGTGTTGCGGTGCGAGTGAAGCGATGCGGCTTTATATGTGACTTATTTAAGATCTTTGTCTGCTGTAATTGACTATTTTGTTTTGTTTTCTTTTGAAAATATCCCTCTTCTGAGACATTTTGTAAAGCTTGCTGTTATATTGCTGATGTTGATCTTTTTGTAGTTTTGTAGTGGAATTATGAATTAGATTAAGGCTATTTATTATTAACTGTTTTACAGAAATGTTTACCATTCCATTTTTGAATGTGATATGCTGTCTAGGATATTCTTGTGGTGCATTTGATCGATATGTCACGGTCACCTAGAACTTTTACTAATATTAGTGAATAGTGAATAAGAATACAACACAGTAGATATCTACAGTATTTAACAGTTTCAATGCTGATAGTACTTCTGGGGATGCAGTTTAACAGGTTGTAGAAACCGAAGTTCTCATTAGCTATGTCTGTTACCGGTGTAAACATCAAATGGATTGGATTATTATTTAGACCTCAGTTTGGTTGGTGTGCATGAAATATTGTCAAACAATGTGGTGGCGATTCTGCAACAAGGTCTGATTAGAATATGTCAGAATAGTGACACATGGGGAATTTAACCATTATACTGTATGTCGCCTAAACCGAAAGGTCTATGCAAAGTGAACACAAAACGTGTATTTATGCAAATATTCAACCACATTGTGTAGATGTGAACGCTGATTTAAATTTTAATGTTTAGTAGACTTGATTTCAATAAATAGATCCACATTTCTGAAGTGAGAAATGTGTACAGGGTTTCTCCCTTGCTGTGAATAATATAGTGTGAGATGGACTTAATAAAAGCACAATTTATCACTCTGTATTAACTTTCTTCGTCAGTATTTTGAATGTCTTTCAGAAGCACTTTGTAAAGAAGCAAATAAACAAATGATGTGTTGTTTGTTGGTTTTGGTTTTGTTGTTGACAAAATGAGTTCTCTGTTAATGAACTCAGTAGCTGACTAAGATACCACCTAGTGGACGTGATAAGTACATAACCACGATCCTCTTCTCCTTTCCTCTTCTCCTTCAGTATAATAGTAGATTTGGTGTCCAGAGCCTGCATAATCACACTTTTTGTAGCCTTTTCAGTACACTGTCCTCCCACATAGCCTGCAAAATGCTCCAGTCATTTCTTATGGTGCATTTATGATCATTTACGTACAGTTGAAGTCGGAAGGTTACATACACCTTAGCCAAATATACTTAAACTCAGTTTTTCACAATTCCTGACATTTAATCTGAGTAAAAAGTCCCTGTCTAGGTCAGGTAGGATCTCCACTTTATTTTAAGAATGTGAAATGTCAGAATAACAGTAGAGAGAATGATTTATTTCAGCTTTTATTTCTTTCATCACATTCCCAGTGGGTCAGAAGTTTACATGCACTCAATTAGTATTTGGTAGCGTTGCCTTTAAATTGTTTAACTTGGGTCAAACATTTTGGGTAGCCTTCCACAAGCTTCCGACAATAAGCTGGGTGAATTTTGGCCCATTCCTCCTGACAGAGCTGGTGTAACTGAGTCAGGTTTGTAGGCCTTGCACGCATGAGCTTTTTCAGTTCTGCCCACAAATTTTCTATAGGATTGAGGTCAGGGCTTTGTGATGGCCACTCCAATACCTTGACTTTGTTGTCCTTAAAGCCATTGTGCCACAACTTTGGAAGTATGCTTGGGGTCAATGTCCATTTGGAAGACCCATTTGCGACCAAGCTTTAACTTCGTGACTGATGTCTTGAGATGCTGCTTCAATATATCAACATAATTTTCCTTCCTCATAAAGCCATCTATTTTGTGAAGTGCACCAGTCCCTCCTGCAGCAAAGCACCCCCACAACATGATGCTGCCACCCCCGTGCTTCACGGTTGGGATGGTGTTCTTCAGCTTGCAAGCCTCCCCCTTTTTCCTCCAAACATAATGATGGTCATTACGGCCAAACAGTTCTATTTTTCTTTCATCAGACCAGAGGACAATTTCTCTAAAAAGTACGATCTTTGTCCCCATGTGCAGTTGCAAACCGTAGTCTGGCTTTTTATGGTGGTTTTGGACCAGTAGCTTCTTCCTTGCTGAGCAGCCTTTCAGGTTATGTCGATATAGGACTAATTTTACTGTGGATATAGATGCTTTTGTTCCTATTTCCTCCAGCATTTTCACAAGGTCCTTTGCTGTTGTTCTGGGATTGATTTGCACTTTTCGCACCAAAGTACGTTCATCTCTAGGAGACAGAACGCGTCTCCTTCTGAGCGGTGTGACGGCTGCGTGGTCCCATGTTGTTTATACTTGCGTACAATTGTTTGTACAGATGAACGTGGTACCTTCAGGCGTTTGGAAATTGCTCCCAATGATGAACCAGACTTGTGGAAGTCTACAATTGCTTTCTGAGGTCTTGGCTAATTTCTTTTGATTTTCCCATGATGTCAAGCAAAGAGGCACTGAGTTTGAAGGTAGGCCTTGAAATACATCCACAGGTACACCTCCAATTGACTCAAATGATGTCAATTAGCCTATCAGAAGCTTCTAAATCCATGACATCATTTTCTGGAATTTTCCAAGCTGTTGAAAGGCACAGTCAACTTAATGTATGTAAACTTCTGACCCACTGAAATTGTGATACAGTGAATTATAAGTGAAATAATCTGTCTGTAAACAATTGTTGGAAAAATTACTTGTGTCGTGTACAAAGTTGATGTCCTAACCAACTTGCCAAAACTATAGTTTGTTAACAAGACATTTGTGGAGTGGTTGAAAAATGAGTTTTAATGACTCCAACCTAAGTGTATGTAAACTTCCTATTTCAACTGTATGTATCCCTAAACCTATGGATACATATCACTGATGAAATGCACTCATACTGAAATGCACCCTATGCTCTGACTTTGATCCCTGATCTAAAGCCTAAACTTGAAAAAAACACATACATTTTCATTTACTTATTTAACTAGGCAAGTCAGTTCAGAACAAATTCTTATTTACAATGACGGCCTACTGGGGGAACAGTGGGTTAATTGCCTTGTTCAGGGGCAGAACGACAGATGTTTACCTTGTCAGCTCGGGGATTTAATCCAGCAATTTTTCGGTTACTGGCCCAACGCTCTAACCACTAGGCTACCTGCCGCCCCGATCTATGAGATATCTTTTTTTAATTTTGTGTATGAAATAAATCAATTTTTCAAGGGAGAAAAATTTGAAAGAATGTTTTTATTTTAACCTTTATTTAGGTTAAATAACGTCCCATTGAGTTTAGGAGACCTGGCCAAGACGGTCATGTTGATGGCTTTGGGGCTCCTGAGTGGTGCAGCGGTCTAAGCCACTGCATCTCAGTACAAGAGGCATCACTACAGTACCTGTTTCAAATCCAGGCTGCATCACATCTGACCGTGATTGGGAGTACCACAGGGCGGTGCACAATTGGCCCAGTTTTGTCCGGGTTTCGCTGAGGTAGGCTGTCATTGTAAATAAGAATTTGTTATTAACTGACTTGCCTAGTTAAATAATGAGCCATCTCTGGGTCTGATATGAGACAGGAGTCTGGTCCAGAGCAGAGAGCTGGTCCTGGTCCTCTCCATGCTGAGTCAGGTGCCTCCCTGTGGTTGTGTCGCTGTCAGCAGCCTGCGGTTACAGCTGGCAGACGTCTGACAGACAAATGCATTACTCTGCTGAGTAAAAATATGCTATGCTGGTATAACCTCCATCAGAGATGAGTCTAACAGATCTAATTGATTGGCTTATCGATAATTTCTAATGCGGGAATTAAAAGCAGTGATGATGACGGTGGAGGTTCAGCCTCTTCTCTGAATACTGTCTGCACTGTTTCTCTCTTCCGTTGGATAGAAGTTAGCATAGCACTATAAACACAGATCTAGGATCAGCTTTAATGCGCCCCCCCATGTTCGTTAGCATTAGGGAGGGAAAACATAACTGACCTCGGATCAGTTTTCAGGGTAAACTTCATCCTGCTGGTTGTCTCAGTGTGAAGAGTCCAGGACATCTTTCTCTTTCTGCAGCACAGTATTATGTTTTCATTACTGCAACAATAGAAGTCCATTAACATGGCCATGTAGAACAGAGTTAAAATGCCTGTCCTCCATATTCACTCTTTCTGTTTCTGGCTGCCCTCCAGTTAATTTAATACAACAATGCTCCACAAAACTGCTGCAGGACTTATTTTAGGTGACAGAGAATTATCACAGATGCCACATGCACAGCGGGAATGTCAATAGCAACTTGACTTGTTTATGGGATATTAAAGCAGTGAATTATGGGTGCCATACAAAACTTAAATGATCGGAACCATTATAACCCCCGAATCTTTTGTTTTTGTTAATGATTAAATTCCAAATCTACTGTATTCAATTTGGAGAGATTTAAATGTGTTGTCTGAATCTTTTGTGTGAGTTTTAGACCGTATGTCAATGTCAGCCACATATATAATAAATGTTCCATTTTGGGAAGCAGTGTACATTTCTTATAATAAGTATTGTTATAATAAGTATACACTATATAAGTATTGTTATAATAACTATACACAATATTATCATTAGCTGCCATGTCATTGGATTTTTGGAACTCACACATTTACATATTACAATATTAGGAGATGATTAATCAAGTAATCCTTGATTTGGCTTGATTGGATAATATATATATATATATATATATATATATATATATATATATATATATGTGTGTGTGTGTGTGTGTGTGTGTGTGTGTGTGTGTGTGTGTGTATATATATATATATATATATACACATATATATATATATACACACACACACACACACACACACACACACACACACACACACACACACACACACACACACACACACACAGACACAGTGTTGTGAAAAAGTATTTGCCCATTTTCTAATTTTCTATATTTTTAGGGAACCTGAGTTTACAAATAACAAGAAAAATGTATACTCATTCTATTCATTTAATTAACAAAGTTTTGCAACACCCAATTCCCCTATTGTGAAAAAGTCATTGCCCCTTAAACTCAATAACTGGTTGTGCCACAACTAAATGTTTCCTGTAGTTGTTCTCACATCACTGTAGAGGAATTTTGGCCCATTCTTGCATGCAGAACTGCTTTAACTCAGCGACATTTTCAAGCATGAACTGCTCTTTTCAAGTCCTGCCACAACATCTCAATTGAGATTAGGTCTGGACTTTGACTAGGCTTTCCAGAACTTAAAATGTGTTGCTTTTTAACCATTTTCATGTAGACTTGATTGACCCAGCAGCACTTTAGCTTACAGACGGATGGCCTGACATTTTCCTGTCGTTTTCTCTGATGCAGAGCAAAATTCATAGTTTGTTCCTTATATTAAGGCACGTCGTCCAGGTTCTGAGGCAGGAAAGAATCCCCTAACAAAATAATTTCCCTTTATCAGTAAATTAGTCAGTCATACAAAAATCATTCCAATCAATCACTTACTATTCTCTAAATCCTAAAATGGTGTTCCCAGAACTTGCATGTAGTTCCCAGAACTATGTAAGTACTACCTGAATACCTATAGACAACGTTGCCGACAGGGTCTCTCTACCCCCGCCACAGTTGTAGGAGCTCCAGTCTCTCCCTCCAGAGGCGCCTTGTGCTCCTCGCCCTCTGCCTCTTACCCTTCCTCTACCTCCTCCTCGACCTTGTTCTTGACCTCCACGGTATCCTCTTCCTCCTCCTCCTCCAGCGAAAAACATCAACTGTGCAGCTTGTAGTTTAGCACCAGTCTTGGAGTTCTTCGACTTGATCTGTCTTTCTGCATGGGTGATGTGAGGTTTGACATCAGCAAGGTTCTTTGTCTCCCACCCAATGCATGTAGTGGTCTTCCTTGGCATGGCACAGCAGGCTCCCATATGGTTCTTGGTCAGGGGTCAGACCATGATGCTGGAGGAAGATCTTCTCCATTCGTTCCTGATAGACCTCAAAGCTCTCATCGGCCTTCATCATGGTGGAATGTATTTTCTGCCAGTCTGTGTTCTTATAGTATGTTGTCTTTACATTATCAAACACAGCAGTAAGTTGGTCAGCACGGTTGGCTCTGACTGCATCACTGTTCCAGCCTCCCTATCACTGGTTCCACTTGAACTTCAAACACCGACAAGAGTATTTCCTCAATTTCACGGGTGTTCGGGTTATACATGGCAGTGATTGCTCTCACCTCTTCTTCAAACTTCACAGCATCTTTCGTGGGGTCCATTCCATGCTGTCCAATCTTCTGTCTGACACAGTACCCCTTTTCCAAATTTCTTTGCCATCACCTTACTGGGTCCCTTTGTTGCCAAATCTGGGTCTTCATATCTACTTTTACTCTGCCCCATGATTACTTTTAATTATACCTTATCAATTTGCTTTACTCTACTCATAACGCAATCATTCTGGGAACTAATTTCCCTTTTTCAGTAAATTAGTCAATCATACAAAAATCATTCCACTCAATCACTTACTATTCTCTAAATCCTAAAATGGTGTTTCCAGAACTTTCATATAGTTCCCAGACCTATGTAAGTATTCCCTGAAAACCTACAGACAACGTTGTCGATGGGGTCTCTCTACCCCCACATAGTCTCCTTTTGGGACTCTGGATCCTTTTCTAAGCTTCTCAAACCATTTTTTTTAAAGTTTACTTACTGAAATTCACTGAAAGTCAGTCAGTCTTTTCAGGTTTCGTTTTCTCCAGGGCATTCCACAGTGAGTATTTGGTCTGAGCAGGTCCTCGTTGTCTTTGGTCAGACGGGAATTTCCCTTGCACGCCTTCACTTGCAATGCGCCACCGGTGTTCCCTCACAGACCCTCACTGCCGAGCTCCACAGGTAGAATCAATTATCCGTTTGTGACGCCAAATTGTCATGGAACTTTCCACTTAAGGACTCAAAGTCAAAGTTAAATGAACATATCTTTACTATCACGGCCGGAGAGGTTACAACAAACTTAATACTCAAAGTACAAGTCTGTCAGAAGCTCTGAGGGGATGCTCTCCCTTCAGCATTCTTTATATTCTTGCACAAACTAGGCATCTCTGCTCTTGGGATGCAATAGGCTGATCATGACCTTGCACACATAGTTTCTAGACGTTGGGCCAAAGTAACAATGTGCTACTTTCTGTTCTTCTATCAGTCCCTTCCCTGAGAGCAGTCACAGAACATCCTAACACAAGAACAAGAGACAATATGCTACATGTAGTCACACATTTGCCGAGACATAGAGGACATCAATGAATTTACCACAGCTGGACTTTAATCAAGTCTCAAGGATGATCAATGGAAACAGGATGCACCTGAGCTCATTTTCGAGTCTCATAGCAAAGGGTCGAATACCTATGTAAATAAGGTATTTCTGTTTAGTTTTAATACACTTGCAAAAATTTCTAAAACCTTTTTTCGCTTTGTCATTATGGGGTATTGTGTGTAGTTTGATGAGGGGAATCCATTTTAGAATAAGGCTGAAACGTAACAAAATGTGTAAAGTCAAGGGGTCTGAATACTTTCCGAATGCACTGTATACACACACACACACACACACACACACACACACACACACACACACACACACACACACACACACACACACACACACACACACACACACACACACACACACACACACACACACCATGACCAAAAGTATGTGAACTTGGTAGTGTGTGTTGCAACTGAAGACAGACGATTTTTATGCATTACGCGCTTCAGCGCTCGGCGGTCCCGTTCTGTGCGCCGTTGTTGCTCCTAAACAATTCCACATCAAAATAACAGCACTTACAGTTGACCGGGAAAGCTCTAGCAATGCAGAAATTTGACGGACCTGTGACGGTGCCACATTGAAAGTCACTGAACTCTTCAGTAAGGCCATTCTACTGCCAATGTCTGTCTATGGCGATTGCATGGCTGTGTGTTTGATTTTATACACCTGTCAGAAACAGGTGTGGCTGAAATAGCCAAATCCACAAATTTTAAGGGTTGTCCACATACTTTTAAATATATATATTTTGACTGGTACTGTATAATATATATATATATATATATATGTATATATATATATATATATATATATATATATATATATATATATATATATATATATATATATATATATATATATTATACAGTACCAGTCAAATGTTTGGACACACCTACTCATTGCAGGGTTTTTCTTTATTTTTACAATTCTCTACATTGTAGAATAATAGTAAAGACCACCAAACTATGAAATAACACATATGGAATCATGTAGTAACCAAAAAAGTTCTAAACAAAATATATTTTATATTTGAGATTCTTCAAGCAGCCACCCTTTGCCTTGATGACAGCTTTGCACACTCTTGGCATTCTCTGAACCAGCTTCATGAGGTTGTCACTGGAATGCATTTCAATTAACAGGTTCATTTGTTAATTAAAATGTAATTTGTGGAATTTCTTTCTTTCTTAATGTGTTTGAGCCAATCACTTGTGTTGTGACAAGGTAGGGGTGGTATACAGAATATATCCCTATTTGGTAAAAGACGAAGTCCATATTATGGCAAGAACAGCTGAAATGTCCTTTGGTCTGATGAGTCCAAATTTGAGATTTTTGGTTTCAACCGCCGTGTCTTTGTGAGATGCAGAGAAGGTGAACGGATGATCTCTGCGTGTGTGGTTCCCACCATGAAGCAGGGAGGAGGAGGTGTGATGGTGTGGAGGTGCTTTGCTGGTGACACTGTCTGTGATTTATTTAGAATTGAAGGCACACTTAACCAGCATGGCTACCACAGTATTCTGCAGTGATACGCCATCCCATCTGGTTTGCACTTAGTGGAACTATCATTTGTTTTTCAACAGGACAATGACTCAACACACCTCCAGGCTGTGTAAGGGCTATTTGACCAAGGAGAGTGATGGAGTGCTGCATCAAATGACCTGGCCTCCACCATCACCGGACCTCAACCCAATTGAGATGGTTTGGGATGAGTTGAACCGCAGAGTGAAGGAAAAGCAGGCAACAAGTGCTCAGCATATGTGGGAACTCCTTCAAGACTGTAGGAAAAGCATTCCAGGTGAAGCTGGTTGAAAGAATGCCAAGAGTGTACAAAGCCGTTCTCAAGGCAAATGGTGACTACTTTAAAGAATCTACATTATTTAAAGAATGATTTGTTTAACACTTTTTTGTTTACTACATGATTCCCTATGTGTTATTTTATAGTTTGATGTCTTCACTCACTATTATTCTATAATGTAGAAAATAGTAAAAATAAAGAAAAACCCTTGAATGAATATGTGTGTCCAAACTTTTGACTGGTACTGTATATATATTTATTCATATTCTGAAAAAGAAAAAAATATTGGCATAATCCAAAAATACAAATAATTTGTTGAACTTGCCTTTCCTCACTATACGAATCTGGACAAGATTTCAATGTTACATGAGTGGTTTGGAAAACTCAATCACTAAATAATGGTCAAACGTTTTAGATAGAAGCATCGCAATTTACTCCGATTTTAGAGTATAATCATGCAAACTCAAACTACATGCACGGCTGTTTGTTTCATAGAAGATTTTGCTTGTCTTGTTGAAAGAATGTAGAACAAAATAACCCATAAAGAGAGAAGAAGAAGAAGCAGCCTCCACAGATCATGAGTGGTCTTGCTGATATAAACCCACTAACAATATAACCCAGTGACTCAAAGATCCAACGAAGTCTTCACTTTATAACAATATAACCCAGTGACTCAAAGATCCAATTAAGTCTTCACTTTATTAATATATATGAACTATGCACAGCATGCAGAACATTTCATTGTGAAAGACGAGAGCGATAGAGAAGAGAGAGGAGACAGATGAATAAAGAGAGAGAAAGAAAAAGAAGATACAGGGAGAAATATAGAGACAAATAGATAGAGAACAAGAGAAATAGAGGGAGAGAAAGATAGAGGAATAGAGTGAATATAAGAGTGTGAGTGCTCGAGCCAGGACTTCTGACATTATCTCCCTCCTCCATGTCACCGGGGTGTCTCCCTCATCATTAATTATTAACCCAGTACTTTGTGGTAATACATAATTCACCATCAATTATTCATGCTAATGTGTGTGTAGTTGACTTAATTGTGTTATTGATTATCAAAAGTAATTTCCTGAAAATCCTCAAGGACTCAAATTGAATCAGCCTAAATCCTGGTCTCTGTGTACTCTCTCTTGCTGCAATTAAGTATTCTCAATCTGATTGGTTTATGTCTTATTAGCCGATCTGGTGAAAGACAACACAGAAAAGAGGTTTAACATTTTTTTTAAAGGCTAAATGAATAAATCAACAATCACTGATGAACCATGAAGGAGCCTCTAGGTTTAAAGGCCTATCGTTTTGTAAATATACATTTTAGTATTAATAAATAGCATGTGTCATGTTAAATGGGCTATTGTAACCTGGCAATGCGTCTCGAGCGAGCGAGAGAGAGAGAGAAAGGAGGTTATGAGTGGCGTTCTCTAGTTTCTCCAGCTTTAAGGGAAACTGATGAATAATGGATAGGAGCAGATGGCCGTGGCGGTAGGCAACAGGAGAGACTACACCTTTAATTGTTTTAGAGAACATGTCACAACAGGACTAAAGTGATCCGGGGTCGGCTAACGCTAGTAATGCCACAGACGTGCTAGCAGACTGCTATTAGCAAAAGCCCTGATATCAACACCACTGTTGTGTCATCATATCTGTTAGCCTACCCTGTTAGCGTAGCCAAGGGACCACAGAGCAACATTAGCTTCAACTGTGGCACTTTAACATCGATGTAAAAGCAAATACGTTGATTCATGTACACTGCCACTGTCAGTTAAACGAGACATAAATAAATCAGTAGTTAGCGTTCTCTCTGGTCGCTGGCTTAAAAACCTGAACACTGATGACCATGACTCCAGTGAAAACTATAGAAGTGTCAATATTTCACATTCTGTTTTACATGTGTTTAAAAAAAGAGGAACATAACATGTTACATTGTCTGGTGACTTTCTGTAACACAATACGCTAATACACAAGGGAGAGCGTGTAGCCAAGATGAGAGAGAAGGGGAAATGCCTTAGATTCACATTATTAGCCAGGGTGGTAGTCTCAATCACACACAGTTTATTCAGAGTCCATGTAGAGTCCATGAGCTACGTACAGTATGTGTGCTTATAAGGGGACCGCAACGGCCCCACGATATTCAGCAATATTCACCCACAATAAATAAATCACACTCATACAATATCTTGATAGTTGATTCCATAGAGTATGATATCTGGGTAACCACTTCTCTCCTTGCTCCAGTAGTAATAGGACTAGGTCCATAGTTGTGCTTTAGGAGGAGTAGGTAGAGGGAGAGTAGTTGTAACAGTAGGCACATTCACACCACAGGAGTTTTAAGTCCCAGTCCTTCCGTCTGTACATCCACACTGTCTGTACGTCTGTCTCCTCTGGGCAGCGACACAGACACACTCACTTTTTCTCCAGTGGTTCCTTGGGGCAGAGGGGGTGTTTGTCAGACCCGGTACCCTGAGTCGGGGTCTTGGAGCCTGGGCTGGGAGCCTCGTCTCTGGAGCCTCTCCCCACGGCTCCAGAGACGCCCAACACTGATCCAGATACTACTCCCAGGGCAGGGCCCATCCCGGGCCTCGTCAACCCAGCCCCAGACACCCCAAGCACCGACATGCCTCCTACTCCAGTCCCATGCCCATGGCCGGCCCCCAGCAGGTTGGCTGACTGTAGCACGGCCTCGGAGTGCTCTCGGGCCTTCATCCGCAGGGCCGCCACACTGGCCGTACGGTTTCCCTGACAACCATAGGGGGGCAAGAAGGACAGGCCCATGGGGTCAGGAACACAGCATGAGCACAGACCACCTCCTGGTAAGACACAAACACACACACACACACACACACACACACAGGGTCAGGATATTGTTTTACAGTAGAGTATGTTCATCATCAATATCATCATCACCACCCTCCTCCTCTAACCATCAACTGTGTTCGTTATGTTAACTGTTAGCTATGTTAACTTACCCTTCATTGTGGCAACATGTGACAGAGCCTGGGCATAGGTGGCTGAGTTCAGGAGGGTTCCTGGTAGACAGGAGGGGAAGAACGGGCCACCAGGACCCACCCCTCGGTTTATACTGGAGGGAGAGAGAGGAGGGAGGTTAGTTTAAAATGACTCCGAGAGGAGATAAGAGATTATGGTTATCCTGCAACTGAAGGAAAGTGAAGAGGAGTGAGGAGGGGAAGAGGAGTGAGAGGAGGGGAAGACGGGTGAGTTAACATTTGTGGTGACTGAATCACATGTGGAAGGTCCGAAGTAAACAACAAGCAAATAGTGGCTGGTCTGAGACTTCAGCACCACACACAGCTGTACACTCAGAACCCTGCGATCTGCTTTTCAGCGCCACATAACAGTGGACAGCGGCTGTAATGTTACTGGCCACCGGGAGAGAGGGATTTAGGCACAATGGACTGTTGCTAAATCAGAATCCCAAATTCGAGACATTCAGCACCACATGACAATGGACAGCTTCAACGTCACTGGCCAATGGGAAAAGAAGAGGCCTAACTCTGGTGGGGAAGGCTCCCCACAAACTCTATGCTAGACTATACAGCCAACCCTGTCTTCATGCACCTATGTCCTTGTCCCTGTTCTCTTACCTCTGCTGCATCTCCAAAGGTTCCTTCTGTTTCCTGCTCTGATCCACAGGAGACTGGGAGTTCAGACTCCTGGACGGAGGAGTGCCTCCCTCGTTCATCTGCTCCTTCCCTCCATCAGGGTCTGTACTCCCTCTCTCTGTCTTTCTCCACTTGGCCCTGCGATTTTGGAACCACACCTAAACAGGAGGAGAGGAAATGAAGTAAAAAAAACTCACTGTTGCGCCATGCAATCTCTCTCCCGTGTACAATCTAAATTAATCCAAGGAATTTTGTGATGTCTATTGACATGTTATAAACCCAGACCAGCATCTTTGTAGTTATGCATACAGGAGCAGAAGGTAAGATTCAGTTGGTCAGAAAACAAACAGATTTCATGAACCATGTCTCATCGCCGAAATATGGACAGGGCCTATTGTGTCTTGTTATCAAATTCATCAAAAGGATATGTCATTTTTGGATCA
Organism: Salmo trutta; assembly: GCF_901001165.1. NCBI lineage: Eukaryota > Metazoa > Chordata > Actinopteri > Salmoniformes > Salmonidae > Salmo > Salmo trutta. The sequence continues at coordinate 30,496,250 of NC_042961.1, forward strand.
TGATAATATAAAGATAAAGATGTCGCTCTGTGTGTGTGTGTGTGTGTGTGTGTGTGTGTGTGTGTGTGTGTGTGTGTGTGTCAGACTGAAGCTCTCTGCCTGAGTGACTTTGCACTGCGACTTCTCCCAAACTTCACCCACCCATAGTCTCCAGCCCGCCACATACTGCCAACTTCTATATCCTAATTGAAAGAAGGTCATTGCCTATAACAACATTTAATTGAGCAATTTTTCATTCTCATATTTTAATGACTTCCCACTGACAGTCAGGGCGCTTTAGAGAGAGAACTGTGATGAAGTCGTTTATTCCCCTATTTAGTGATTGTTTGACAACATCAGATTCGATTAAGACTGCACTCCCACACGCATTAATCATGATGTGTGTGAATGGAATGGGGTGGAGCAACTGTGCGGGACAGAACAGTCACCATTGTGCAAAAGCCTAGGTACAAGGACGTCAACAACCAAAAAAAACGAATCCCATTCAGTCAATGTACGAAAAAAGGACAACAGTTTAGTTTAGTGTCAGGACAACAATACGGCGGCTTGTTGTGATTGTGAGGCAGGCTATCTCACCCCTGCACCTTACAGCTAAAGAGTCGTGATCTCGTCTCTCTGAATGGCTGGTAATTGCTACATTAATCTCCATTTGGCACCTGCTTTAAGGAGGGGGAAACCCATTGACACGATACAATAAAGACGGGCCAACAACACTACAACAGAAAATACATTTATTTTCTAATAATAATGTAAGTTTAATATCCCTGCATGCTGCAGCCGATTCATGTTCATATTTAATAATAGGAATGCTGTAATCGGATTAGACCGGAATAATTTGTTTACAATCCCTAATTTACAGCTCGGGATTCCATTATCCCGCGCGCTGTCGGCTTTAAGCAATAGTAAGATGACCCAGGGGAAGCAAAGCCTAACTATTATATTTCCTACAATTAGATCTGCGCTCACAACAAAACCCAAAAGCAAATCTGGAATGCAGAAAATTACATACAGGACACACTGAATTGAATTACAACTGGCCAAATTTATAACCACACATATGTGGAGGGCAGGGTAGTTATAAATTGCCCAGAAATAATAATAACAATGTAAAGGGGGGTGTGTGTGTGAGCGCGTATTTAATGCTGTCTTAACATTTGTATCTACTGCCCTCTTTAAAAGCAACCCTTTTGCTTTTTTTTCTGAGCTGCGGAAATGGACGCACATGTATGATGTATTTTTTGTACCTTTGTTTTGAGACGCGGACAAATTAGTGAAGAACATTATCACTGGTTAATTATGAATGACCGATTAATCAACCTGATCTAATATTCACCATTATGTTGATGTTATTAAAGAGCATCGGGAGAATGACAGAGTGCCTTAATTTACCCTCTCTGGTCAAACGTGCTCAGAGCCCACTGCTTCATTCCTGTGTGTGCGTGAGCGTGCGTGTTCACCTGGACACGCGCCTCCGTCAGGTTGATCTTCATGGCCAGTTCCTCGCGCGTGAAAACATCCGGGTAGTGAGTCTGCGCGAAAACAGCCTCCAAAGCTTCCAACTGAGAATGAGAGAAGTATTATATTAAGAGTTTTAAAGTTACGTGAGTTTATTATTCATGACACTACACAAAATGGTATATTTATGTTGTTGTGTTGGTTTTCGAACGAAATATACAAAATCTACAAGATACCTGTTTTGGTAAGTACCCTAGTCTACTTTCAGAAGCGATAGGCCTATATATTGGCCTATGAATAGCGTAACTAGGCAACAAAATGCTATTAACTAGAATAAGTGCAAGTAATAAGGAAGTGATCGGTTACATTTTATTATTATGGCGGAAATAATGAGAAGCATCATTATAATAATCGTTATCAACAATATTATGGAAATATGAGGCCTACATTTGTATAAGCTAGCTAGCCAGCCTAATGCATGGTTTTGCTCACATCAGATTACATTCGTTATAACCATGTACAGAGTGATATTTTTAAGCAGTCCAGAGTTTTATCATTGATTGCTACCTGTTGTAGAGTAAATGTTGTCCTATTTCTACGTTGTTTTCTCCGCAGAAAGCCGTCATCAAAATCACCTGCTGACGCATGGTTGGCAAACCCGTTGGTGTTCACTGAAAACATAAGTCATCGAAGAAATGTTTCAATAAAAACACTTGTTTATTTAAATAAATTGAATACATTTGTGTTTGTTTTCAGCGAAAACATCAAAACGAAGGGATCAAGCAGGAGTTCATTTTTAGGATGTCAGTAAATAAGATGGCCCATTGAAACGGACTATAATCTGCTTGTATATTCCTCTTATTAGAGCCATGAAACATTGATGTCCCGGTCTGAGAGGCATGACACCCAACATCTGTGGCCGCAGACGGGACAACACACCCGCCTCAGCCCGGGGCTAACACACACACACACACACACACACACACACACACACACACACACACACACACACACACACACACACACACACACACACACACACACACACACACACACACACACACACACACACACACACACTTCAAACAGGGGTGGGTTCATAAAACAAACAAAAATACGCTATTAAAACATGCTTTTTCACAAACAAGTATAATCTTTAAAGGCAAACAAAAACTCGCAACAACCATTTAAAACATTGATGGAACATGCAGTAATATATTTATTTATAGTATCACAGCTAATCAAGTTAACAGTTGTATAGTATTTTACACGAAATGATGCTAACACATCACACATACTTTATTTACCACAATGAAATAAAGTGGATACAAATATGTTATTCAGATGTTTACAGTTTTCATGAGTCATAACCCTTAAACCACTCTTCTTACATCAAATTCCGAGGTAGCGTCAAGCTGCAAATATTTCAACTCAATTGCAAGGATATAGAAGTTATAGGCTGATGTAGCCTACATTTAGTATTTCCAAATCAAAACTGTCAACACATTCCCATCTATGGAGAAGCGGTCCCAAAAGTTGCAGCATTAGGCTATGGTCTACTTACGCGTATTAGTCCGACAGCATTCTCCATCCAGCTGAGGGGGACAATGAAAGTAAAACATGATGGTTTTATGGGCTTTGTTTATCTATGGAGCTGTGTACGAAAGCCCGATGTCACCGAGAAATCTGAAAAGAAATCAAATCATTTCAGTCTCAAATCAGAGAATAACGAGTCAAGATGTGTCCAAGCGGTCTGCATCAATATTTGACAGTGGAACGGGCCGAAATACAAACATTGTAAGCCTAGTCAGTGTAATTATTACAATGTTCATATTAATGACAAAATAGAAAAATAAAAAAACTCCGCAAAACTCCCTACTCTTCCCCCGAAATAAACGAACAGTAAGTAATTTGCGTAACAAACCAAATTACTAGCCTATAAAACATTGGATAAAACATGAAATAGCATGCAATGTGCTCACATCAAAGTTATTAGCGGAGATTAATCCTCATCAAAATTGTCCATAAGGATGGGACAGGGCAGCGCTCACCAAATGTTTTAAAGAGACACATCAGAAATAATGCCTAGATGTCTCTTGCAAAAAAAAGGTAATACATGATAGTAAATTATATGAAACATGCAGCCTGTCTATGATAGAACATGGTAGATATATGATAGATATACCATCTGTCTGTCATACCTGCTGTGTATTTGTCGTGTGCTGGTCCAGGGCGTGAGTGGGAGAGGATGCTGAGTACGCGAAGAGTTTCCTGTATGTCTGAGGGACCGGCAAATCCACTTTAACAGTCACTATCTCTCTCTACAACCTCTCTTACTCACTCCCCTCTTTCCCCCACACCATCCCTATCTGAGTTTATCTACTCTGCCTTTCTCTCTCTGGGAGTGTCCAGATGTCTTCGGCGAGTTGAGGCTTTCAGCTCTTGCTGCCTTTAGAATCTCACGCTTAATTGGTTCTAATCGGATTACCGCGGCTTTGTCTTCTCACTGTGAGTGGGGAGTGGGACCTCTTTCCCTCACTCTCTCTCTGTCTGTGTGTGTGAGAGAGAAACATCAACTCTCCCAGGTATCTGAGAATTCAAATATTTTCCCCGGCAGATTATTCTGCTGTTATGTCAGTGGTTATTCCCTGAGCATAAACACACACACACACACATTCTTTATTTGGTTGCTTCTATATTAAAAATCTAAGATGACTTCTGTTGGGTTTGAGATTGACTGCCAGGCCGTTAATTGCTCCTTAGGTGGGTTACCGGGTCCACTTTACAACGGGCTGCGCATATCATAACATTCACAATGGCCAGAATTTTGATTTTCTTCACAGCAAGGGGTCCCACGATTTATATCGCTTCCACGGATAAACGATATACCACGGGACCATTTCAATTAGTTTTAAAGCGCATCTGGGACATCACAGCACAGACGCTGGAGTCTCCATGGAGAGACGAAATGAGGCTCCAAACTGCACCTGAAATTTGAAAGAGGAGGGTGGGATTGGATCAACGCACATAAGGTGGAGAAGCCGGTCTAATGGCAGGTAATTGGGTCTGTAATATCGTTACAGTCGGGTAATGGGCAGTTACGGCCCATGCGCTATTAAGTGCATCCCCTGTGTGCAGCATTTATTATATTAAAAGGGGGAATAATAATGATATTTTGGTTATTAAATGCATGTAATTAATTTATGCACTGCTGAAAATAAAGTTGTTATTACGACTTCCGACTAAAGGGAAGGAGAAAATTGAAATCAAGTGTAAAACTCTTAGAATAGTTTTTTCTAATAGTATAGAGATATTTAATCTGTGTGTGTGTGTGTGTGTGTGTGTCAGTAACGACCCTCTTTATCATGTGAAGTCTGTCAGTGTAAACTGCAGCTTTCTCTCAGTCACTCACTTACAGTAGGGCTCAAACACAACAATAGCGTTTTCTGGCAAAGAGTAGGCTATTTAGCCCCTCTGAACACCATTTGCGAACTGAGTGCCAAACGATTTTACATGTAGAATCGCGTGAAAAATGTCGGCAGTCAGATTTCAAGGCCTACAGCAAGCAGGTGGTCCCTAAAACACAGCGTGCTAGATGATTGGCGGCTGAAGAATGCTAGAACCACATTCATTGTGATGTGTGCAAGCCAAGGATACTGCGAGTTTCCCTGCGTTTAAGCCCTTGTTTTACATACCCAGACTCAGATGAACTCCTGGATACCATTTTAATGTCTCTGCCTGCAGTACGAAGGAAATTAGTGGTAGTTCTGGGAGCCAATGCTAACTAGCATTAGGGCAATGACTGGAAGACTATTCCATGTTGTTTTTAACTTGTTCTAGAACCCAGGAGCAAAAAAAGTAGACTTTCATATGAATTTATGGTCATGAATAGAACATATTTAAATCAGAATGGTTATTAGCATAACTCTCACTCTCAAAAATAGAAATGCAACAATTTCAAACATTATACTGAATTAGTTCAAATAGAGAAATCAGTCAGTATCTGGTGTAAACACCATTAGCCTCATGCAGCGCAACACACCTTCGCATAGAGTTGATCAGCTTGTTGATTGTTGATTAATGGCACTTCAATGGGACTCAGGATCTCGCCACAGTAGCTCTTTGTATTCAAATTGACATTGATAAAATGCAACTGTGTTCGTTGTCCGCAGCTTATGCCTGCCCATACCATAACCCCACCACCACCATAGGGAACTCTGTTCAAGGATTACCGCGGACAACATTGGCATCAGCAAACCGCTTGCCCACACAACACCATACTCACTGTCTGTCATCTGCCTGGTACAGTTGAAACCGGGATTCATCCGTGAAGAGCACACTTCTCCACTAGCACACACTTGAGCTTCCCTTTCTGGTTACACATTACCTGTGGTCTGCGGATGTGAGTCCAGTACTGCCAAATTCTCTAAAATGACGTTGAAGCGGCTTATGTTAGAGAAATTAACATTCAATTCTCTGGCAACAGCTCTGGTGGACATTCCTGCAGTCAGCATGCCAATTGCATGCTCCCTCAAAACTTGACATCTGTTGCATTGTGTAACAAATGTTGTGATGTGCAGTTTAGAGTGACCTTTTATTGTAATCAGCACAAGGTACACCTGTGTAATGATCATGCTCTTTAATCAGCTTCTTAAAATGCCAGACCTGTCAGAGGGATGGATTATCTTGACAAAGGAGAAATGCTCAGTAACAGGGATGTAATCAAATTTGCGCACCACATTTGAGAGAAATAAGCTATTTGTGCGTATGAAAAACTTCTGGGATCTTTTATTTCAGTTCATGAAACATGGGACCAACACTTTACATGTTGCATTTATGTTTTTGTTCAGTATAGTTGCGCAAGTCTACTTATTGTTTCGGAATTGGGCCATAGGTTTTTGCCGCTCTTCGTTTGGTACACAGGAAAAGCTATGCTCCAAAAGAAAATCCTAAAGTAAAGTATAATAGTGCATGCTGGTAATTATTTGAGCTCAAAAGAACTAAAGCGGTCAATCTGATTCCATTTTGGACCAATCAATATATTTCTCCCATGTATACCGACACGAAAAAAGCTGTGTGTAATGTTTCTACTGTTGATAGTCAAATGCACTGTTCATAATAACTAATATAGGTTAATAGAGGTTGGGTAAAGTCATTGCTCAGCGGTTGTAAAAGGCAGGTATGATTTAAGAAAGCCCCTGTGAGCTGCTACTGCTCGTGAGTGTAGTAGAAAGGGGGATGAACTGACTTGAAAGAAAAGCTATTTTGAAAGATAACTGAAGGTAAATTATGAATAAATATTTTCTACAGAGTATAAGTATGTGGTTGGCATTGTACAATTAGAAAAAAATAGGGATCTCCATAGACTTAGAAACAAATAAATACACTATACACTAGATTTTATGGAAGATTTATTCCTTCATTATGAAATGCAGTCATGTTTTGTGTCTATAAAATCTGGCATCTACACATTTCTATCTACACAACTGACAGAAATAGCAACCTGGACTCGGGTGTAGACAAAACATAGTAAATGTAAATCCGGGACACTGCAATTGGTATGATATGTTATGTTTCGTATTGGTATGTATTCATTTGTGGATGTCCATCATCCATTTCATATGGTATGTTATGAATTACAATTCATATGATATATTAAAGTTGCTAATTAGCTAAAATGCTAAAGTTGTCCGTGATAATGCTAGAACACGCAACCTTTGGGCTGCTAATTGGTTTGTGTTACACGCTCACCCAACTTTAGTTTTGGCCTTAATTAACCTTCTGTTTTATGTAACCATACCAAACAAAACTAATCACATTAATTTGCTTGTCCCGGATTTACTTTTACTATGTTACGTCTAGCCTATGAGACCATGCTGGGTATAGAGCACAGGCGGCCAGTGGCACCTTAATTGGGGAGGACGGGCTCATACTAATGGCTGGAAGGAATACATAGAATGGTATCAAGCACATCAAAAACATGGTTTCCATGTGGTTGACACCATTCCACTCTCTCCATTCCGGCCATTATTATGAGCTGTCCTCCCCTCAGCAGCCTCGTGGTATTGAGGTAGATCAGGTTTGATTACGATGTCAGTTATTACAATGTCGTAATATTTCACCACAATCTCCCCTTGGTTTTAGAACATCAAGTTGTTCAACAGCCTTAAAAAAAACAGGAAAAATCAAGTCGTTACATCTTTGGTCGATACGAGAGAAGATAGTATAGGAGAGCATTTCAATTGACCTCCCCCCTTGATACTCCCAAGAAAATGTATGAATGAACGCATCAACTTTTGTTTCAATATTAAATGTTCCAAGAGCAGCACAAATATTAATTTTGGAATATTGCAAAATCCGACCTCAATATAGTAATGTATAATACCACAAATATCCATTGTATTTCTAATATACACTGAGTGTACAAAACATTTGGAACACCTGCTCTTTCCATGACAGACTGATCAGGTGAAAGCTATGATCCCTTATTGATGTCACCTGTTAAATCCACTTCAAATCAATGTAGATGAATGGGAGGAGACAGGTTAAAAAAATGTTTAAGCCTCAAGACAATTGAGACCTGGATCGTATGTGTGCCATTCAGAGGGTGAATGGGCAAGACAAAATATTTAAGTGCTTTTGAACGCGGTATGTTAGTAGGTGCCAGGCGCACCAGCAACACTGCTGGGTTGTTCATGCTCAACAGTTTCCTGTGTGTATCAAGAATGGTCCACCACCCATAGGACATCCAGCCAATGGCAGGCCAGTGGTCTAAAACGGGTCATAAATGAAAGAGGACAAAAGAAGGTTGACATGAATTGTGCAGAGCAACAGACGGGCGGGCTACGGTTAGTCGACTGACAGTTCAATGCAACATTGGATCCCAAAGACCAATAAAAGAATGCACAACTCGTCGTACATTGATACGAATTGGGTACAACAGATGACGACCTTATAGAGTTGCGGCTGCAGTGGGCTAAGGGACAAAAACACTGGAGAATTGCATGGTCTGATGAATCCGGTTCCTGACGTTTCATGCTGATGGGAGGACTAGGGTATGGAGAAAACAACGAGTACATGCATCCATTATACCACGTGTCAACATTGCACACAATGGGCCCCTTGGTAAAAGTGGAGCAACATTTCAGGATATCTGAATCAGGTGTATCCCTTCATGGGAGCAGTGTATCCATTTTCAAATTGATTTTTTTCAGCACGATAATGCCCCATGCCACAAGGCTAGGATTGCATCCCTGTGGAATGCTTTTGACACCTTGTAGAGTCCATGTCCCGACGAATTGAGGTTGTTCTGAGGGCAAAAGGATGTGCAAGTCAATATTAGGAAGGTGTTCCAAATGTTTTGTACACTCCATGCATATTGTATTTTTCCCCAGAGTCAATCTCTGACTACTATCCTGCAAACAACACTAAGGATGACATCACTTTCCTATGGTAATGAAGAAACTTAATAAAAGCACACATTTCAAAACATTGCAAGGTGGATGGATACTCATTCAAAAGATATGACATTTTAATCAATGTCGATTTTAATTGTGCTTCAAATGCAAGAAAGAATTTATGGAATATTTGTTAAATGTTTAAAACATTATTTTAAGGCTACTTGAAAAATACAATGTTCAGACTGGTATGTTGACAATATTGGTCTTACAGTGAAAAAAACATTATTTGTGCTAATGTAAAAGTGGGATTGGGAGTACTCAGTAGGGTCTGTAGAATCTGTACGGTATAATTTCATGGGCAATGAATAATATGGAGTGTTGCTGGCCTTTTACTACACCCATTCCATAGGACACAACGCACATCGGCAGTCTTTTTTTCCCTCCAAGCCAATATGTAATTTATAGGCCTACTGTGTATTGCGTTGGGACTATTGGAATGGGTGGAGTAAAAGTGCTGGCTGGGTATGTAGACACAGTCCCCCAAGAAATAAAACCCTATTTAGATTCTACAGACCATATTGAGTAATCCCTACCCCACTTTTACAGTGGCATTGTAACTCATATGCTGTGTATTGAATTGCAGTGAATGGAGTGGGTGGAGTAAGGACTCACCAGCACTCTGTATTAAACCCATTGCTCAGCTCAATAGACCAACTTAAGTTGTGTAGACAAGTAATCCAATTACATATATTTGTATTTTACTAAGTGTATTTCTTTACGTATAGCTTTCAGCATACCAGTGCTGGTGTAAACTTTCTAAAGAAATGCTGGTATAAATACACTACATGGCCAAAAGTATGCTGGTCAAACATCTCATTCCAAAATCATGGGCATTAATATGGAGTTGTTCCCACCTTTGCTGCTATAACAGCCTCCACTCTTCTGGGGAGGCTTTCCACTAGATGTTGGAATATTGCTGCAGGGACTTGCTTTCATTCAGACACAAGAGTATTAGTGAGGTCGTGCACTGATGTTGGGCGATTAGGCCTGGCTCGCAGTCGGCGTTCCAATTCATCCAAAAGGTGTTCGATGGAGTTGAGGTCAGGGCTCAGTACAGGCCAGTCAAGTTCTTCCACACTGATCTCGACAATCCATTTCTGTATTGACTTCGCTTTGTGCACAGGGGCAGTCAAGAAACATTAATTCATTCCTTGTGCTGTTGAACTACTAAATGCAACGTAAATTGTACCGGTATAAGTACTTATCTATCAAGTGCAGTTGGGACAGTGGTCGTTTGTGAATGAATTAATGAATGTCCTCTATGTTGTTAGTGTATGCAATATGATGGACTGACTGGTTTAAATCTGTATGATGTGAGAATGTATGTGTATGTGATTATTTTAATGAAGGGGATGCCAAATAGAAATTTCCATCCTGGATGGACAATAACGTTTTATTCTATTCTATTGTCATGCTGAAACAGGAAAGGGCTTTCCCCAAACTGTTGCCACAAAGTAAAAAGCACAGAATCGTCTATGTCATTGCATGCAGTAGCGTTACGATTTCCCTTCACTGGAACTAAGGGGCCTATCCTGAACCATGAAAAACAGCCAAGGCCATTATTCCTCCTCCAGCAAACTTTAAAGTTGGCACTATGCATGCAGGCAGGTAGCGTTCTCAGCAAAGTCGCCTCTTCACTGTTGACGTTGAGACTGGTGTTTTGCGGGTACTATTTATTGAAGCTTCCAGTCGAGGACTTGTGAGGCATCGGTTTCTCAAACTAGACACTAATGTACTTGTCCTCTTGCACAGTTGTGCACCGGGGCCTCCCACTCTCTCTATTCTGGTTAGAGCCAGTTTGCACTGTTCTGTGAAGGGAGTAGTACACAGCGTTGTACGAGATCTTCAGTTTCTTGGCAATTTCTCCCATGGAATAGCCTTAATTTCTCAGAACAAGAATAGACTGACGAGTTTCAGAACAAAGCTCTTTGTTTCTGGCCTGTAATTGAACCCACAAATGCTGATGCTCCAGCTACTCAACTAGTCTAAAGGAGGCCAGTTGTATTGCTTCTTTAAATCAGAACAACAGTTTTCAGCTGGACTAACATAATTGCAAAAGGGTTTTCTAATGATCAATTAGCCTTTTAAATGCTAAACTTGGATTAGCTAACACAACATGCCATTGGAACACAGGAGTGATGGTTTCTGATAATGGGCCTATGTAGATATTCCATCAAATAAATCAGCCGTTTCCAGCTACAATAGTAATTAAACTGTATTTCTGTATTATTTTAATGTACAAAAAAATTTGCTTTTCTTTCAAAAACAAGGACATTTCTAAGTAACCCCAAACTTTTGAACGGTAGTGTACGTGTTCGTGAGAGATATTAGCGTGTAGCCCAAACTGTTCAGACGCTACAGACAGAAGGTGGCAGATCAGCTGTACTGACTTCAAAACGAGTCCCAAGACGCTTGTGGGGGTCGTAGAGCACAACATTGTGTTTGTGAGAGTTTCATCTTTCCATATGGGGGCCATTCAGACGCTACAGACATTTTCGTGAGAAGACTGATATTTTGGAATGTCTCATGGTTTGACAAACACAGCTCTAGCTCTGCCACCTTTCATCGCAGACAAGGAAGTGCGACATCGGCGGATTAAGACGTGAAAATCGTCTCTATGGGGTTAAAAATAAAAGTACGTCAAATGATCAAGACATTTTCTTAAAAGGTGGTTACAATGCTGTGAAAAACAGTTGTACTGCATATTCCCCAAGTTTAACATGTCTTTGTAGGGGGACTCTTATTTTGAATTAAAAGCATCTGCATAATTTCCTGCTGCCAGAATAACAGTAATCAATTTCTAGTTACAATGTCAGTTACATGTAAAATGTCTCAATTCAAGTAAATCCCAGGTATAAACAACAAAATAAAATAGACATTTTCATTAATAGCACCCCCCCAACCAAACTACTACAGTAACTCAGGTCCCCTTCTCCCTCGCTGTGTTCTCTTTCCTATCTCCTCGCCATCAGTCAAATGTTTTTTTGAGGCTCAAGTTCCTCTCCATCAACCCAGACTTCTCTGCCTCACCCTCACTACAAGTAGTCAGATGTGAGTCTCCTCTCCCCTTCTCCCTACTCCCATTATCTGTAGTCAGGTTTAAGTCTCCACGTCCCCTCCTGCCCCTTTGCCCTGTGGAAGTTACAGATGTTTCGGAGTAGTTCTCTGAAGACAGGGGTCTGGGTCTGGGTCAGTCTGGGGGTGAAGTGGTCCAGGACCTCCTTTGTGCTGGCCTGTCCATCCACAGCTCCCTGGAATGCCACAAAGTTTCTCAGCTCCACCAGGAGCTCATCGTGTTCCGTAGGGGGGGCAGGAGGGCCTGAGGGGATACGGGCACCCCCCTCTTCCTCTCCTCCTTCATCCCCTTCTCTCTGGGGCAGGCTGAGGTAGTTCCTAGCTTTCATGCGGGCCAGTAGAGTGGAGGAAGAGAGGGGGGCCGTAGTAGAGGAACAGCCTCCCACCTCTACCCCTTCTCCACTGAAGTGACCCCCCGGGATGGGTTTCCTTGCGATGGTTTTCTTGATGATGGCTGCGTCCTACACAGATAAAGCAGACACACTGGGTTACAACAGAGAACAGAATAACGAAGAACATGGAGAACAGAGAATATCTGACTATATGTTTCAGCAGGGTCATGTTCATTTGGCACCTAACAGAGGAAAACAGACCGAAACATGGAGGGACTACCTGGATGTGTCCAATAAGAAACACAAATTTCAATTTCCATTGAAACAGGTTATCTGCAGGTTCCATCAAGTTGAATTTAAGACTTTTTAAAGACCTGTTCAATGCCAATTGAAATGCAATTTAATACCAATTGAGGTCTGCGTGCGCTACAAACCTGCTAATATTCCCATATTTCTTCACACCGTCACTAATAGAAAAAAATGTGTAGGCTAATCATCTTCTAATGGCATTCACAGTGCTTTAATAAAAGAAGTGCAATAGACTACCGAGATGGTATTCAAATAACTTTTTTCATCTAGGCAGGAATGCATGACTCAAGATATTTTGATGTGCACTGCAACCTAATCCAGTGATTGTAATGCATTTTAGGTTGACAATTAGTCCATTGTTATATTTTACTGTTAAAATAGGTCTCTTATTTTTTGTTCAATAGAGATTAATTTTCCTACATCTTTACGTGCACTAATATCACAGATTAATATATTTGGTGTTAATTCACCTGGATAGGTGTAAAATAGAAACACATTAGCTAGATCACTACCTCGAAGTATACGTTTCACTGGAAGTAACCATGTTTTAATCTAACAGTAAAGTAATGATTAATTCCCTCCCAAAAACGTTGCTGTCACAGCCTAATACCCAATGTGCTCGCAGAGGCCGATGAGCTCGCAATGGACAATGCTAATTTTGTGTACTCCGTATCTCAGATCCATATCTCGGTTGTAAAATAGACAGCTGAGAAATAAAAAACAATATACCTGCACAAAGCTGAGAACATCCTCTCTTCAACTGTGACAAGTATTACCATGGCCTAAAACAAACTTTTTTGGATACCAGCCACTGTGGTTGGTAGATGAAAAAAAATCTAGCAGCAACTTTGATTTGTTTTTGGCATAATTACACAACACAAAAAAATGATGAGCATGCTTAGTAATGTTTCTAAAACAAGAAATGTATTACTAGTTACAAATAATGTGGTATATTGCTTGATTTAATGTAATATTCTGTGACCTGAGTATTTTAACAAAAATATCAGACAAAACATTTTAGCTGCCCCTTTAAGGTAACCTTGGTAACAGGGCTGCTGGAGTCATCACATGTTCCCATGATAATGTCACTAGTAAAGGCCAACAATGTCTCTTTTTGCTAGCAGCGAGAGCAAACTCAAACATTGAAAAGCAACCTAGCTTGTAAACAAAACAATGTAAATTGCCAAGAAACACGAGGACAAAGTCTCACTTTAGTAGACTTCAGAGTACATTAGACCAACTTTTATGCCTGTGCCCAATAATTCTAAAAACAAATTATTCAGCGCACAGTGCTCACAGCCCCCCAGACAGGCAGAGTTGCTGCACAAGGTGGGATAGCTATAACCTTGGATTCAGATTTCTTTGTGTATTAGTTGATATGAAACAAAATGGCAGAAATACTTTGAAAACAGCTACTGCAGCATTTATTTTGCTATAAAATCAGAACTCGCACTTTTTTTATTAAATGCTCACACTATAGAGCCCGGAGAGTTACCACACGCCAAGGTGGCTGGTGAATTCGACATACTTACCCACCAATGCCAAAATCTACCTGCATTTGTCAGATGTTAATTATATGCCCTGAATATTACACAGGATAGCCGTGTTTTTTTTTACAGCTAGAATCAGAACACTTTTTTTTCAAAATAAGTGCAGTGGAAAAGGCAGTAAAAAGTGGCTCGCTCATTATCACTGCAGCAGGTCCTGGCGAAACAGGCACATGGGCAGGGCAGACACTTTCATTAGAGGAATAATGAAGACAATGCACTATACTATACTGTTTATGGTGGCAACAATTAAGCAGCTGCACAACGTAGCGGAAACACAGTAGTCATCTCCAGTTACATTTTTTAAGACCATTGAAAACTGACATTAAGACATTTTAAAGGCCTTTCATTTAGCTAAATGAATTAAAAATACATTTTAAGGACCAGCAGACAGCCTGTGAAAAACATTTTATTTTGTGTGCCCTAATACAAATATGATTCTACCTCTGTGGTGTTGAGGTGTGTAGTTACCTTGCATTTGTCCTGAGCTGGGACAGCTGTAGCAGGAGGAGCAGACAGCAAAGGATTCTTCTTCTGACCAAACCTCTTCCTGTAGACACACAACCACCCACACACATATTCAACTACAATACCCATAATCCTCCACTCAATGTGGAAGTCTACAGTGATAGCCTGTGTGTGCTAGCTTGTGTATGGGCTAGGCTGTGTGTGTGTGTGTGTGTGTGTGTTACACACGTGTACACTCAGGCTGTGTGTGTACCTGGCTGGAGCTGGGGCAGGTTGGTTGTAGGGCAGTCTACAGTGTTGTCTGGAGACCTTCAGAGCTCTCAAAGCATCTTTAGCTACTCTGTTAGCTTCAGCTTCCACCAGGACAAAGTCTGGGTTAGACGCCTCCATGATGGAGTCATGCTGCATCACACTGTGTATACCTAGAGAGGAGAGACCGAGAGAAGAAGGTTAAAGTTGCACTGTGTAGCTTTACTTTCCCCTGTGATTGTAGGACAAAATCATTAACACAATTGTGGTTAAACACCACAAACAACACACACCCAAAAACACTGTTTGGTTCATGCTAGTTCATCTTCTACAGTTTAAATGAAGAGCTTCACCTTCAGTCCAACAAAACTTCACCTGGCAAATAATGCCTCATGTGCAGAGGTACCCGATTTCTTGAAACGCGTAAAGAAAAGTACGATAATACTTTATAATAACTTTCATGAATAAGCATTAAAGCGACATATAAACTACCAACAAAAAAGTATTTCATTACTTGTTAACATGTATTAACATAAAAACATACCCGACTTCTTGAAGAGTTTGGCCAGTACATAGTCGTCGCTCTGTCTCTGGTCCTGTTTATCCGGCTGCCCCTCGCGCTCCTCTTGTCCTTTGTAGCTCCTCTTCTTCACCAGGTAGGAGATGCGATGACCCTCGACCTTGGCCTGTTTCCCGTGTTTGTTTTTAGGTCCTTCTACTGTCGAGTCACAGTGCTTCCTCTTCTCCCGGTGTTTGTAGGGACTGGAGCCGGGTCCTTGAGAGTCTCTGTGCTTGTGTGGACTGTGTTTGTCT
The DNA here is from genome assembly GCF_901001165.1 of Salmo trutta. Taxonomy (NCBI): domain Eukaryota; kingdom Metazoa; phylum Chordata; class Actinopteri; order Salmoniformes; family Salmonidae; genus Salmo; species Salmo trutta. The sequence goes on from NC_042961.1 coordinate 30,511,958, forward strand.
CGGTGTTTCTGTGTGCTGGGACTGACGGCGTTAGTGTGTGAATGTTTGTGGGGGTTTGGGCTGGTCACGGGTGAGTCTCTGTGTTTGTGGGGCAGAATGGAGTTTTGGTCTCTTTCTGGGTCTGTGAGTATATGAGCATTGCTTCCCTCCTCCCTAGAATGCTGTGTGTCACATTCTGTCTGGGACTGTCCAATAGGAATATCTGCCTCGCCCTGGTTGGCTTCCTGGCTGTCCTTCAGCCTGTTGTTCTTATTGAAAGAGATGTTACTGCAAAGGGTTGTGGTCATGTCCCCAGGCCTGGGCGATGGGGAAGGGATCGCTCCACCTCCAGTGGAGCCAACATTGTGATTTGTTACAGAGTGTCTATGGTTAGACCTTGGTCTGACTGGCTTCTTAGGAGCTTGGACATCAGAACCCGTACCTAGACAATGAGTGGAAATAAAAACGAGTGGAAACAAAAACAAACACAAAACCAATAGGAAAGACAGGCGGAACCACGTGTGTGTGTACCTGCAAATATAGCGCTGGTCTCAGTGCCCTGCGTCCCGTCAGGGTTAGATAAGGTAAACAGCTCGTAGATGTCGTTGGACTTGAAGAATCGTCGCTGTTTGGGGTCCTTCAGAACGCGGTTGGTCAGGAAGTGTTTGAAGATTTGCCTGAAGGGAAAAACACCAGAGGTGAATATTAACACAGTCTCTCCTGATGGTGTTGGGACAAGAATCTCAATAGTTCAGTTTATCATAGATGAAGAGCTACTTGAAACGTGGACACAGTAAAAGGTCCAGAAGTAATTGTAGTCCTGTGGTCGGTCAGCTGTTTGTTCACCCGCACACACAATTGCTAATAACCTATCCGAAATCTCCCAACTATATGTGACAAAGTGAAAATCTGAAGCCCCAACCCTAACCCGATAATATAGAAAATGCGCTGTAGGCTACAGTCAGATGGCAAATTTTTTTGACAGATTTAGATAGGTTACTGCTTATAATTTCTTACTTTTTGGTAGTCAACTTGTCTATAATTAGATACATGCAGCTTCTCTTCTGTCATTATATGTTGCCCTAGAAGACTACATAAACCCTTGCTCACCAGAACAATGTCATAAATCAATAGAATGAATGCTTCAATATAGTTGACATCGGTAAAGTTCTGTCATCTCTGCTTCTTTCACAGAGCAAAGAAATGTATAGACCAGGGAGAAAATGCAATAAAAATGTCAAAACTGGAAAGATTCTCTGTGCAAAATGTTTTGATATCATTTTGACCAGTTGTAAGGAAATATAAAGCTGTGAAAACGACCCAACATGTTTCTGATAAGATTTCAGTTTGGCTTGAATGCATATTTTATGTGGTTGACATACTGTCAGCTTTTATGATGCTGATGAAGATAGCACCTCTACAGATGGTATCTAACTGTGCATTTGCATTCTCTTAAGACCCTGACATTATTTATTTATCCACTCCTGTTCCTGAGTCAAAATTTTGCCAACATTTGGTGTATAATTTTACTGCAAGAAATGCTTCATTCTGCAGGAGTTAATATGTGAGAGGTTATAGATCTACAGTTAGTGTCCAGATTTCAGTGTCCATTTAACCCATCTGAATAGTAAGCTACAGTTCCCTTGACATGCCATAGGCCTATTTGAAGTCCCGTCTTGTGACTGTGGAATTTGTATAGTGCTCTCACGACGACACACATAACATAGCTGGCACTGCTATCAATATTTTTATTAACCACTTCACCAAATCTTTCCCAAACATTACTTTTCTGGCCCTCGCTTCTCTTTAATTTCAACTCTCCATTTAACATAAATTGTTAAATGTATGTTTTTCCACTTGATGAATTAAACTCAGACATTGTTCTTTCTGCCTAACTTTTCCCAGCAAGTGTTCTGTGCCACTAGGGGCTCTAAAACTACTGTTATACGACCAACAAGCACGCTTACAAGTCACTCCCTTGTGTTTCAGGACTTCGCCAACATCGCCAAGTTTACCACCTCCGGCACCGGCTTCATCAGAAAGTGCACCGATGACGTTGTCCCTACAGTAAAGGTCAGATGTTTACCCAACCAAAGGCCCTGGATTAACACTGAGACACATGTTAAACTAAAAGGACAGACACACTACACATAGGGCTATTGCAGCCAACGTAGCTAACCATGAGGCTAAGGAAGTAACCACGGTCACACGAAGTCCCACTACAACCTCCGTAGAACCACCAAACATGCAAAAAAGACAATACAGAAATAAGGTGGAATCCTATTGCACTGGCTCCAATGCTCAATGCATTGGGCAAGGATGAAAATGCATTACAGATTATAAAGGACAAACCAGCCAACCGTGAGCTACCCAACGATCCCACTCTACCAGATGAACTTAAAGCCTTTTATGTACTCTTCATTGACAATACCACAAGCATTGCATAAAGGCTCCCGCTGTTCCGGATTACTCGCTCTCCGAGGCTGACGTGAGTAAGACTTAAACGTGTCAACACTCATAAGGCCACTGAGCAAGACAGGGCGCATACTCAGGGCAGGAGCAGGCCAGCTGGCAAGTGTCGTAACGGACACTTTCAACCTCTCCCTGTTCCAGTCTGTAAATCTCCACATGCCTCAAAACGACCATCCACCGTTCCTGTTCCCAAGAAATCTAAAGTAACCTGCCACAATGACTACCACCCTATAGCACTCACATCTGTAATCATGAAATGCCTAGAAAGGCTGGTCATGACACATCCACACCATCACCCCAGACACCCTGGAGCCACTCCAGTTTGCATACCGCCTCAACAGATCCACAGACGATGCCATCTCAATTGCACTCCATACTGCCCTTCCCACTTCGACATGAAGGGAAAATCCTATGTGAGAATGCTGTTTATCGACTATAGCTTAGCGTTCAACACCATAGCCCCCTCCAAGATTGTCACCAAGCTTGGGACCCTGGGACTGAACACATCCCTCTGCAACTAGATCCTGTCTTGACTGGCTGCATCACTGCCTGGTATGGCAAATGCTCCACCCTTGTCTGCAAGGCCCTACAGAGGGTGGTGCGGACAGCCCAGCACATCACTGTGGACGAGCTCCCAGCCATTCAGGACATACACACCAAGCAGTATTTGAGGAAGCCCTTAAAAATTGCCAAAGACTCCAGCCACCCCTGCCAAAGACTGTTCTCTCTGCTTCCGTCCAACAGGCAGTACCAGAGTATCAGGTCTCGGACCAACAGGCTCCAAGAGAGCGAGAGCCTCTACCCCCACCATGGACTATATGCACTGACAATACGCACACTCACAGATTCTCAACCCACACACGCATACACTGACACTCACCACCAAGCACACACCCACCCACCCACCACTTACGCTGCTGCTATATTGTTTACTATTATTATTTATTCATCCTGCTACCAGTCACTTTCTCCTAATCCCTGCCTACATGTACATATCTACCTCAATTAATACAGTATACCTGCACATAAAATGTATTTCTCGTGTTTGTTTTTTTAGTTCTCCTATTCTGATATTGAATACTGCACTGTTGAGAAGGGTTTGCAAGTTAAGCATGTCACTGTACTTGTGCATGTGACAAATAAAACTTGAAACTAGAGAGTGGTTTCTTTGGGAAGTCCATATACGAAAATGTATGCATACAATACTGTAAATCGCTTTGGATGAAAGCATCTGCTAAAATGGCATATTATATAATAATGGTGCCTGAGAAAGTAAATGTTACCCTTCTTGATGCCTTTGGCAAAATGCAGCGAGCTCAGATCTATGCAAAGTCTGTATTTTAACCCCTCAGGAAGTGAGGGCTGTACCTCAGTGAATGGCTAGTGATATGAATAAAGTGTCCCTCCTTCCCTTCCTACCTGTGGTAGATCTTCTCCTCAATGGTCCCAGCGGTCAGTAGTCTATAGACAGTCACCTCCTTTTTCTGACCGATCCTCCAAGCTCGCTCTCGAGCCTAGAGGACAACAACACAGGGACATGGGGGTGAGAGTGTGATAAGAGTGTGTGAGTGTGTGTGTGTGTGATCCTCCACACACGTGCTCGAGCCTAGGGGACAACACAATAGCAGGAGATTCATGGTTAAGCAACGACTGACTGGTTACAGATATGTCTGTGTACCATGGAGTCTGTCGACCCTATGGTCAGTGGTGTGTGTACCTGTGTGTCAGTGCTAGGGTTCCAGTCGGGGTCATAGATGATGACTCTGTTAGCTCCGGTCAGGTTGACTCCCAGCCCCCCCACTCTGGTGGTCAACAAGAACACAAAGATAGACTTGTCCTGGAGAGGAGAGGAAAAATAGGATATAATGGTGATCAAAGCATATACAGAACTATTTCTTATACTACTTTTTTATCACTCGTCAGGACATGTCTGATCATGGGACCATATGCGAAGATACCTAAAGCCACTGGGCAGCAGGCTCGACAATAGGCTGTTTTCACACTAGTAATCTAACCCCCAGCGTTAAGATTTTTTACTGAAAGGTCTTTTCACACTACTGAGCCGAATCGAGACGATCCAAACCAAGCTATACTGAGCAGGCCTGGTTACGCGTCAACCATAGTTGCTGGAAGCATGCTGAAAAAGACAATGTGAAAAGAAAATATCTGAGCCAGCACAGTTTGGTTCAGGTCTGCAAGAAAGTGTGAAAAGGGTAGAATTGTAGACCCTTACTTCGTTGTATCGAGCGATGAGAGGCTGTCTGGAGGCGATGGTGGTGGTACCATCCATTTTCACATAGGTGTAGCCATTCTCCCTCACAAACACCTCCAATATCCCCAACATCTAGAGAGAGAGAGCGCGAGAGGGAGAGAGAGGAAGAAAGAGAGAATTGTGAATTAGGCCTAACGGGATTGTCAGATTAATATTCCATGGAACCTGAGAACCACCCAAATCAATGTCTCTGTCTCCCCCCTCCACAACACACGCATACCTGTCTGGACTGTGTGAACAGCAGGACTCTGTGTTGCTGTTTAAACCAAAGTCGGAGCAGTGATTCCACCACCATCAGTTTGCCGGAACGTTTCCAGAAGCCAAAGTGTTCCTCTTCAGTCAGTTGGTCCTCTGGTACACCCTTCAGGATCTTGGGACCCCCAGAGAACAGGTCCGGGTGGTTACACATCTTACGCAGTGCTATCAGGCCCGAGAACACCTGGAAATGAAGGATAAAAATACAATATCTAAATGTATTAATAAATAAAACAGTCACTGAACTAGGAGGCCAGTGTTCCCCAACTTTGTGGTAGAATTGTTTTATTTTTCAGTTGATGTGTCACAAGATAGTTCACAAAACTTAAGGATGATCATAGCACAAAAACATTTGGTAAACACAGCATTGATTGATTTTTTGTATCTACCTTGTTAGGATCTACAAAAAGCAGCAAGCTAGAAAAGAATATGCTTTTCAGTCAACAACATTACATTTGATTATATTTCCATGATCATATTGATGTTGGTCCCTTTAAACAAACACATTTTCAGACTAATTATTTCCATAAGGGTCCTAATGAATGATCCAACATAACTAATTCCCTGCAGAAGACAAAGGGTGTGTTGTGTGTTTGCAGTGCACTAGCCAAGTGCTGCATTAGTAATGTGGGTTAATGGATTCAGAGACCACATCAAGGAGAGGACTGACCACTGAGAGTGTGTGTGAGTGTGTGCGCGCACGCACAAGGAAATATAGAGCAGTGATGAAGAACGGTTGGTGTGTAAAAGCCTTTCCTCGGGTCAGAGATACACTCAAAAACCACTGTAGAGCATTCCTCTGACCAGGCATCAGTTATCATACCACTGACCTTACATATCCTAATGTGAATGACACACTGAGATAACATACAGGTCCCTATAGAAAGCTTTATGCATGCATCATGTCTAGCAAAACCCATAGAATGGCATATCTCGACATTATAGACCATCTCGGGTAGTACTCCAACGTTAGTGTTAAATAATGAATAAGGCCCATCTTATTCCTGGAAGAATAACCGGCTTAACTAGATACTCGTCTTTCAGTGGGATGCCAGAACGTGTATTTCCAATCCAGATCATAACTTGAGATTTATTAGCTTGATCCACCATCCTGACCACTGCACTTTTGTTTTCTGAAACAGAATGTAAGCACGCACGATCAGGATGGTTGAACGAAACATATTTATATGGGCCTTAAATGAAAATAAATCAGCCTGTGGTTACAGCACAATAATTTGTATAGACAGACAATTGACTTGACTGTTCAAAGCTAAAAGGTCAATCAAACATGTTGATAGATACAATTCTCTGATCAATAACAAAAGAGCCAGCTAAGAGGTAGATGAGAGGAAATGGCGAGGAGGGAGTAACACTCACCTGCATATCTCCATTCAGTATTTGGTAGACCTCTTTGGAGTCCAGATAGCTCTGATACACCTCACGCTGCTCCTCTGTTAGCCTGCAAAACAAAACCTGGAGAAACACAAATGCGCACGTATTAAGCCTTCACTTTAAAACCCCTTGATGAAACAAGTGTGTGAGCGGAAATCAAAGACAAGAGGTTTCAGCCTAGAGGCTCTGTCCCAAGGGAGACAATTAATGAACTGAACAAAATAGTGTGTGTGTGTGTGTGTGTGTGTGTGTGTATGTCGGGAAATTTGACCGGCAGCATTTGAATTTAAATGGACATTTGAGAAATTTACCAGACACACATGCATTGGGTGCGTTACCTGATTAAGGCGTCCACTCACGGTGCTCAGAATGACAGAAATCACATTTAGATGGGTATTCATCGTGTTTTTTCTTACCCGCTTTTTCTCCCCAATTTCGTGATATCCAATTGCAATCTTGTATCATCGCTGCAACTCCCCAACGGGATCAGGAGAGGCGAAGGTCGAGTCATGCATCCTCCAAAACATGACCCGCCAAGCCACGCTTCTTAAGACCCGCCCGCTTAACCCGGAAGCCAGCTGCACCAATGTGTCGGAGGAAACACCGTTCAACTGACAACCGAAGTCAACTTGCAGGCCAAACCTTCCCATAACCCAGTTGGGCCAATTGTGTGCCGCCTTATGGGACTCACGGTCACGGCTGGTTGCGAGATCGAATCCCAGGCTGTAGTGATGCAGCAATACTGTGATGCAGTGCCTTTGACCACTGCACCACTCAGGAGGCCCATGGTTATTAATCTTAACAGAATATGCAATGGCGCGCACTTCTTACCAAATTCCGATGTGCCCTTTGAAGATGTTGGAATAACTGCCACATTGTACTTTTCCTCAGCCAACAAGACGAGTAACGAACAGCAAAATCACTAGTCAATCTCCCATATTAGAGAAGTTCACCTATTCTATTGGTCAGCTTGTCCTTCTGTGCAAAAAAGAAATTGCCTATCCAAGTAGACTTTGCGACAATAGGAGGACGATAGATCCCAAATTCATATAACCAGTAAAAAAAATTATGTAAAAAGCAATAGGGCTGATCCAACAGATCAGAACATTTAGTTTAAAACATTGATAAACAATTATTTCTTCACATTATAAGAGCAGCAATTCGCACAATGCAGTAGGCTACACGGGAATGTTCGTTCCATAATGCAATTAGCGGAAAACCTATCATCAAAAGCGCACCACACATGCGAGCGGTTTCATGTGACAGATGAAAATATCCGTTCAAAATTTTGAAAGAAAGGAGTTCTAAAGATGCAACAACTAGCATGTTGCTAATATTAGGTTATTATATATATATATATATATATTATAATATTAGGTTGCTAATATGACTAGGCTTGTGCCCTTGGATACTGGACAATAAAAGCAAGTTGATTTGAAAACAAATAAACGTCCCATTTTCAGGACCCTGTCTGTCAAAGATAATTCAGAAAAATTCAAATAACTTCACAGATCTTCATTGTAAAGGGTTTAAACACTGTTTCCCATGCTTGTTCAATGAACCATAAACAATTAATGAACATGCACCTGTGGAACGGTCGTTAAGACACTAACAGCTTACAGACAGTAGGCAATTAAGGTTACAGTTATGAAAACTAAGGACACTAAAGAGGCCTATCTACTGACTCTGAAAAACACCAAAAGAAAGATGCCCAGGGTCCCTGCTCATCTGCGTGAATGTGCCTTAGGCACTCTGCAAGGACGTATGAGGACTGCAGATGTGGCCAGGGCAATAAATTGCAATGTCCGTACCGTGAGACGCCTAAGACAGCGCTACAGGGAGACAGGACGGGCAGCTGATTGTCCTCGCAGTGGCAGACCACGTGTAACAACATCGGCACAGGATCGGTACATCCGAAAATCACACCTGCGGGACAGGTACAGGATGGCAACAACAACTGCCCGAGATCCACCAGGAATGCACAATCCCTCCATCAGTACTCAGACTGTCCGCAATAGGCTGAGAGAGGCTGGACTGAGGGCTTGTAGGCCTGTTGTAAGGCAGGTCCTCACCAGACATCACCAGCAACAATGGTCGCCCATGGGCACAAACCCACCGTTGCTGGACCAGACAGGACTGGCAAAAAGTGCTCTTCACTGACGAGTCGCGGTTTTGTCTCACCAGGGGTGATGGTCAGATTTGCAATTATCGTCGAAGGAATGAGCGTTACACCGAGGCCTGTACTCTGGAGCGGGATCGATTTGGAGGTGGAGGGTCCGTCATGGTCTGGGGCGTGTCACAGCATCATCGGACTGAGCTTGTTGTCATTGCAGGCGATCTCAACGCTGTGCGTTTACAGGGACCACATCCTCCTCCCTTCCTGCAGGCTCATCCTGACATGACCCTCCAGCATGACAATGCCACCAGCCATACTGCTTGTTCTGTGCGTGATTTCCTGCAAGACAGGAATGTCAGTGTTCTGCCATGGCCAGCGAAGAGCCCGGATCTCAATTCCATTGAGCACGTCTGGGACCTGTTGGATCGGAGGGTGAGGGCTAGGGCCATTCCCCCCAGAAATGTCCGGGAACTTGCAGGTGCCTTGGTGGAAGAGTGGGGTAACATTTCATAGCAAGAACTGGCATATCTGGTGCAGTCCATGAGGAGGAGATGCACTGCAGTACTTAATGTAGCTGGTGGCCACACCAGATACTGACTGTTACTTTAGATTTTGACCCCCCCTTTGTTCAGGGAGACATTATTTCATTTCTGTTAGTCACATGTCTGTGGAACTTGTTCAGTTGATGTCTCAGCTGTTGAATCTTGTTATTTTCATACAAATATTTACACATGTTAAGTTTGCTAAAAATAAATGCAGTTGACAGTGAGAGGACGTTTCTTTTTTTGCTGAGTTTCGAACATGAGAGAAAAAGCCAACTGGTTTCAATAACATATGGAAGTCATTATAAAATAATTGCCTCCAAGTTTCAATGGTCAGATTTTATTTTGAACCAAGGTAAGACATGCCTCATAATATAAAGTAAAACGTTCAGGTTTCACACCATTTTCAAAATACTGCCTCCAGGTTAAATCAAAGTGCTGTGTGACACGCTGAAGCCTGCATACTATTGCTTATATGCACTTGAAAGGTGAATGGGAAGCGCACTACAATTACCAGTTGAGAAATACAAATAGTATAAACACACAATTGCATTTAGATTTGTAACGGAATGATTGGGCTTATAAAAGCACATATTTCAGTCCAGCAGCATTGAATGAGATTTTGAGAAGCTGTCTGGCAGATTTTCCGCTCATAGGCTCTGTATCTGTATTTTTCTCCAAGACAATTGGCCAGCGGCAGTTTTATTTATCAACTAAAACATTATTTATTACAATAAAAATTGGCTAAAATCCGGCCAACGGAAACACTGGTGTATGTGTGTGAGATCCAACCAGGTATTAGCTAGCCACCCTAATGAATACCTGCTCCTCTAGTCAACGGAGAAACGAGTGATTACACTAATGAACAGTGTGCACAGGTGCTGTAGCACAGCCAGTACTATTCACAAGGAGCCAGTCAGGATAGAGAAAAAGGCTGAGGGAGGGCGGGTGGTGTTGTAATTCATTGGGAGAAGCCCTGAGTAAAATAGATACACATATACAGTTGAAGTCGGAAGTTTACATACACCTTAGCCAAATACATTTAAACTCGGTTTTCCACAATTTAGATGTAGAAATTCCCTGTCTAGGTCAGTTAGGATCACCACTTTATTTAAAAAATGTGAAATGTCAGAATAATAGTAGAGAGGAGGATTTATTTCAGCTTTTATATCTTTCATCAAATTCCCAGTGGGTCAGAAGTTTACATACACTCAATTAATATTTGGTAGCATTGCCTTTAAATTGTTTAACTTGGGTCAAACGTTTCGGGTAGCCTTCCACAAGCTTCCCACAATAAGTTGGGTGAATTTTGGCCCATTCTTCCTGACAGAGCTGGTGTAACTGAGTCAGGTTTGTAGGCCTCCTTGCTCGCACACGCTTTTTCAGTTCTACACACAAATATGCTAGAGGATTGAGGTCAGGGCTTCGTGATGGCCACTCCAGTACCTTGACTTTGTTGTCCTTAAGCCATTTTGTCACAACTTTGGAAGTATTCTTGGGGTCATTGTCCATTTGGAAGACCCATTTGCGACCAAACTTTAGCTTCCTCACTGATGTCTTGAGATGTTGCTTCAATATATCCACATAATTTTCCTTTCTCATGATGCCATCTATTTTGTGAAGTGCACCAGTCCCTCCTGCAGCAAAGCACCCCCACAACATGATGCTGCCACCCCAGTGCTTCACGGTTGGGATGGTGTTCTTCGGCTTGCAAGCCTCTCCCTTTCTCCTCCAAACATAATGTTGGTCATTATGGCCAAAATGTTCGATTTTTGTTTCATCAGACCAGAGGACATTTCTCCAAAAACTATGATCTTTGTCCCCATGTGCAGTGGCAAACCGTAGTCTGGCTTTTTTATGGTGGTTTTGGAGCAGTAGCTTCTTCCTTGCTGAGCGGCCTTTCAGGTTATGTCGATATCCACAGTAAAACGAGTCCTATATAGATACTTTGTACCCGTTTCCTCCAGCATCTTCACAAGGTCCTTTGCTGTTGTTCTGGGATTGATTTGCACTTTTCGCACCAAAGTACATTCATCTCTAGGAGACAGAACGAGTCTCCTTCCTGAGCGGTATGACAGCTGAGTGGTCCCATGGTGTTTATACTTGCGTACTATTGTTTGTACAGATGAACGTGGTACCTTCAGGCGTTTGGAAACTGCTCCCAAGGATGAACCAGACTTGTGGAGGTCTACACATTTTTTTCTGAGGTCTTGGCTGATTTCTTTTGATTTTCCCATGATGTCAAGCAAAGAGGCACTGAGTTTGAAGGTAGGCCTTGAAATACATCCACAGGTACACCTCCAATTGACTCAAATGATGTCAATTAGCCTATCAGAAGCTTCTAAAGCCATGACGTCATTTTCTGGAATTTTCCAAGCTGTTTAAAGGCACAGTCAACTTAGTGTATGTAAACTTCTGACCCACTGGAATTGTGATAGAAGTGAAATAATCTGTCTGTAAACAATTGTTGGAAAAATGGTCTGTGTCATGCACAAAGTAGATGTCCTAACCGACTTGCCAAAACTATAGTTTGTTAATAAGAAATTTGTGGAGTGGTTGAAAAGCTAATTTTAATGACTCCAACCTAAGTGTATGTAAAGCTATGACTTCAACTGTATAAAACCTCTGGTAAACCCCAAGATGAACCCATTAAAACTAACAACGGTCGTCAAAATTGAGAAGGTAAAAAACACATTCTGATAAATTGTAACAGCTGCATAATGAAGTAAGACAACTGTAAAAACCCATCAAATATCGACTGTATTATTACACGTAGACAATTGTATAATGAGAAAAAGAAAATAAATGGAATCTCGAAATTTTTGGGGGAATTCAGGTATTCAATTGAATGTCAAATATAAAAATGTTCTTATTTGTAACCGTACATGCCAACGTTATTAATCCATATATTGCGCTTTGTTTTCATTATCATCTAAACAAACATCAACAATTTTCTAAATCGGCAAAGGGGAACACTTACTGGAAAGAGACCGTTTTCTATTCTCTCATCACGTACTGTACTTGCCCATCTAGATATCGACTTTGAAAAACACGTGGGTCAAAACCATGTTGTTCTGTGTCTACAATTTGTGATGGTACCTCCGTCCTTTTTTCCCTCCGATCGTGGAAAGTCCAGCAGAAAAGGTGGTTTTGCACAGGTATGAATATTGTCAGTTTCTATTTTGAAAGCAATCGGTGAAGTCACAGTTAGTTGTCAAATGTATTATCCCCTTCTCACACACAGCCAAATAATGGTTAAGAAGGATGTATTCTCAGGTGGGCGTGGCTTGAGCCTTGCTATTAAAATGGCGCACAGGAACATGGACAGTCACCGCGAAAACAGCGCTAACTACGGGTTCAGTTACGGCGGGCGGACAGCGCCGATCTAGACGCGGCACGCCCGATACAACTCATAATGGGCACATTTTACATACCTGTGGTTCGTTGAGGTTTGCTTGGCATTGTGCAGGAACAGGTCTGCAGTGTGATACTGCCTTGTTCTTTATGCTATTATTCTTATTTCCCTTTCCTCAAGAACGTAGAATTGTAAACTGTAAAAAGAATTGCAAAAAGACTACAGCCTCTTTTGTTATCCGCTACATGAGGGACAGAAAGGCGACGAGAAGGAGGAGAGGGACTGAAAGAGACGCGCACCTGTTCATTCTTGTCAGGTAAAGAGAGGTTGGCCTTCACGTCAGCCTTCATCCGTCTGAGCAGGTAAGGGTTAATGGTATCCCTCAGAACACACGCACACTTATACGCTGTCTGGACCTAGAAAAACAAAGACACACACACACACACAACAATTCAAGACATGCACAATTTTACACAGTCTGGACCTATAACAACCAAGACGCACAACAAACAATTACAACAAATGACAACAAAGACACCAACACAATGGTTCAACAGCCCCTTGGGTAAACATACATGACACACACACGCGCCTTCTGAAGGGTCAGATGAACAAACACTTGACTACGACACCTATAATGCTATAATGGAACATTTGTCCTGGGGCATGTTTTGTCGTTTAGCCCCCCCCCACATCCCTCTATCCACTCCTCCCTCTCAGCAGATTGGGCCATTAAACATTGATCAGAGTGCTTATGGTGGTCTCTAGAGGGGGACCTCTCTCCCTTTCATCAGCTGCCTATAGTGTGTGATCCAGTAAACGGCCTCAGCCCAGGGTCACGATTTAACCCTTTAACCGTTTGTTGACCATTCATTCATCAGTCATCCACCTCACTGGGGGGGGTGAGATCAGACGGACAGCCAGCAGGGGGCAAAAAGTGTTACAGCTGCAGGGCACTATATAACACAGAGCTAGAAAGGAGAGGGAGGAAGGAAGGGAGAAAGAGAGAGAGAAAGATAGGACTATGGAAAGAAAGAGCGAGGGAGAGCGAGATGAGGGAGGGGAGACGGAAGATGGACACAGATGGGGGGGTTAGAGAGAAAGACAGGAGCGAGAAAGGGAAAGGGGGGGAGCTATAGAGAGAAAGAGCGCTTTGCCCGCTCATCATTTAATAACTTCAATAATTAGTAAAGGTTTTTTATTATCGACAGCGGAAACATGGATGGCCATCTAAAAGCAGCTAAATAATTAAATCCAGTCAATGTGTGTGTGTTACCTCTAGAGCCAGTTAAATAATTAAATCCAGTCGGTGAGTTATTAATGACTGGACACTAATGACTGAGGATCATCGTTTAGCAGCTCACCGCCTCTTTCTCTGTCCATCCCTTCTCACGCCCCCCCCCTTTCGTCCACCCTCTACCTCCCTCTCTTTCCCCTCTATCCATCCCCTCCATGTGAATACAAATGTGAATCAAATCCTGAGGTCAAATCCTGAGAAATGACCTTTTAACAACTGTAAGATCAACTCCCTGCTTCCGAAAATGACGAGAGCTTCTTTGATGCCAAATTGTGTGTCTGTGCGTTACCTGTACAGGTGAAGCGTTGCTGTATCCCCCCATGGTGATGGGTACAGAGAACTGTTCCATAAAAATAGGCAGCGTGCCCAGCTTGCCAGGGAAGACAAAGTCAAATAGACTCCACAGCTCCTTCAGATTGTTCTGCATAGGACTGCCAGATAGAATGAACCTATGAGGAGTACGGAACTAGAGATGGAGAAAGGGAGTGAAAGAGTGAGTGATGAGGAGAGAGGTAGAGAGAGGTGGGTGTGTGTGAGAGGGAGAAAAAGAGGGTGAGATAGAGGAGAGAGCAAGCGGGTAAAGGGAAGAAAAATCTTGATTAGCAGCTTGGCTGGATCAAAACACTATACTACATACTTATACTGTAGCTATCCAGGACCAGGAGTGCTGACCAATGGTTTATTGAGCTGTGTGAGCGTACCTGTTTGCAGGCAGTGGTAACTCCAGCGTGAGGGTTGCGGATCTTGTGTCCCTCGTCCAGTATAACGTAGTGCCAGCCGTCGTATCTCTGCAGGGTCTCCTGCATGATCCTCACGGCTGAATACGACGTTATCAAGACACCATGACATGCTGCCATCTCTGATATCAACTTCTCCTAGAGAGAGAAAGTCAGCCCCCGCATCACTCTCCAGTGCCCAAATGACTCTCCGCCACATGGAGTACCCACGCACTTTCAACATTTAGATAATAATCCATTTCACCTTTTCATTGAGTTAACGATGGTGGATTGGTTGAATTCCAGTTAAGTATAGAAAAGTATCGTCCAACCCATCAGGTATCTCACTGCACCCTCATATGCCATGTCTTGAAATATGCAGACAGATTAAAATTACAATGTAATACTTCTGACATTCACTAACTTTTGGACTTTATAGCATTCCAAGGCATGGATTATTGAGTCATTGTTAGTTGTACTGTAGAATGAGAATATTGTCACGTGTAAATTTGAGTTTATTAAGCGTACATTTTCATTAACTGTAATTGTGTTATGTTCCAAAATTCCCATCTTGCGCCAATGTAAGTTCTTTTTAAGTCTTGGTTCCAGTAGTTTATATTTTTTTTCTAAGAGATTGTCAGTTGTATAGGCTCTCTATAAGGTTTGGTATATCTTACCCATCACATGAATATCCTATTCTGACTCAAATAGGGTTCCCACAAGATTGGAAAGGGGGATACCTAGTCAAAATGTCCAACAATCTATTCAACTGAAATGTGTCTTCCGCATTTAACCCAACCCCTATGAATCGGAGAGGTGCGGGGGGGCTGCCTTAATCGACATCCATGTTTTTGGCTCTAATGTTGGAAAATATATAAAATCGACATTTCTTGATATTAAACTTTTGAAAATATCTACATTGGTCAGTCCAAAATTGCTTTTTAAATTCTGTCATGGAAATACATGTATTTCCTACTACCAAGTCATTAAAGGTTTCTGTGCCTTTAGTTTTCCATGTAGACCAATTTATCTGTGAGTTCTGAAAAGCTATACAAGGATTGCTCCATAGTGGTGTTTTTAGGGAGGGATATTGGTTCTTGAAGAATACGTTTCAGTTTCTTCCATTATTGTTATAGTGTTCTTAACTATGAAGTTGTTAATGTGCTTAGCTTTATACTTTGAAAATGAACACGTAAAAATATTCTGGGGATGAGCATCCTCTATATGTACCCAGTGTTCCTCTTTAGTGCATTTAAATAAACTGAGCAAAAATGGCCCGCCCTAGCCCTCACCCTCTAATCCAACAGGTCCCAGATGTGCTCGATGGGATCCGGGCTCTTCGCTGGCCATGGCAGAACACTGACATTCCTGTCTTGTAGGAAATCACGCACAGAACAAGCAGTATGGCTGGTGGCATTGTCATGCTGGAGGGTCATGCCAGGATGAACTTGCAGGAAGGGTACCACATGAGAGAGGAGAATGTCTTCCCTGTAACGCACAGCGTTGAGATTTGCCTGCAATGACAACAAGCTCAGTCCGATGATGCTGTGACACACCGACCCAGACCATGACGGACCCTCCACCTCCAAATCGATCCCCTCCAGAGTACAGGCCTCGGTGTAAAGTTCATTCCTTCGACGATAAACGCGAATCCGACCATCACCCCTGGTGAGACAAAACCGCGACTCGTCAGTGAAGAGCACTTTTTGCCAGTCCTGTCTGGTCCAGCGACGGTGGGTTTGTGCCCATAGGCAACGTTGTTGCCTGATGTCTGGTGAGGACCTGCCTTACAACAGGCCTACAAGCCCTCAGTCCAGCCTCTCTCAGCCTATTGCGGACAGTCTGAGCACCGATGGAGGGATTGTGCATTCCTGGTGTAACTCAGGCAGTTGTTGTTGCCATCCTGTACCTGTCCAGCAGGTGTGATGTTCGGATATACCGATCCTGTGCAGGTGTTGTTACACGTGGTCTGGCACCGTGAGGACGATCAGCTGCCCGTCCTGTCTCCCTGTAGCGCCGTCTTAAGCATCTCACAGTACAGACATTGCTATTTATTGCCCTGGCCATATCTGCAGTCATCATGCCTCCTTGCAGCATTCCTAAGGCACGTTTACGCAGATGAGCAGGGACCCTGGGCATCTTTCTTTTGGGGTTTTTCCAGAGTCAGTAGAAAGGCCTCTTTAGTGTCCTAGGTTTTCATAACTGTGATCTTAATTGCCTACCATCTGTAAGCTGTTAGTGTCTTAACGACCGTTCCACAGGTGCATGTTCATTAATTGTTTATGGTTCATTGAACAAGCATAGGAAACAGTGTTTAAACCCTTTACAATGAAGATATTTGGAATTTTCCAAATTATCTTTGAAAGACAGGGTCCTAAAAAAGGGACGTTTCTTTTTTTGCTGAGTGTACATGTCGCAAGTAAAAGCCCTTGGTGGCGTGTTGATACAATTCCAAGTCTGGAAGGTTAAAACCACCCTCAGACTTACATGCTGGGCAAACCAGACGTGCGTGTGTGCGCCTGTCTGAGTGCGCACGTTGATTTTGTTCAGCCACACCAGAAGCGATCAGGACACGCAGATTGAAATATCAAAACAAACTCTGAACCAATTATAATAATTTGTGGACAGGTCAAATTTGCATTAAACATTTATGACAATTTAGCTAGCTTGCTGTTGCTAGCTAATCTGTCCTGGGATATAAACATTGGGTTATTTTACCTGAAATACACAAGGTCTACTCCGAACATTAATTCAGATAAAACGGTAAACCGAATTTGTTTCTCATCATCGCTCCTCCTTCCTACAGGCTTCTTTTTCTTCTTTGGACTTGATATGGCGGTTGGCAACCAACTTTACAGGGCATTACTACAACCGACTTGAGTGTGGACGTCAGTTCATCTTTCAATCACCCACGTGGGTATATGCTTCTAAAAACCAATGAGATTTGAGAGGCAGGACTTGCAGCGCGTTGAGTGTCACAAATAGAACCAACTTCTATTTTTGCGCGCTGGCCACGCAGACGCTCGCTGTCTCACGGGAGCAGTGTGGGTGCAATGATTGAATAACATGTATGTGTCCATTTATTTTGCGACGCGAGCGGTGTGGTCAGCATGTTAGGAAGATATAAAACGTAACTTTTTATTCAGTGACTTTTATTTGCCCTTTAAAAGGAATGTATTCGGTGGGGTAAATTGGTACCACAGAGAATAAAAATAAAAATGTATTGTGTAGAACAGATATGCTTGTCTTTCAGGAAGAACAGGGAATTGTGTCAGCTCTACTCATTACATTTCTATCATTGAGAACATGTCACCTCACTGAACTCCAGTCCTCACATCGCCAGCTGATGGCGACGTTATATTTCTCAGTACCATAGAGACTGGTTAATTAAAAGTGCATGTGGAGTATGTAGCTCTTCACTATTAAAGAAGGGGGAGGCATGAGGAGCCAACTCTGCATAAACAGGTATTTGGTGTCCCCCCAAAGGAAACCCCTTAAAAAAAAAAATTGCACCCTCAGAGGGGTTGGCTTAAATGCGGAAGACACATTTCAGTTGAATGCATTCAGTTGTACAACTGCCTACAGTAGGTATCCCCCCACCCCCCCAGCCCAACCTGCATCACCCATTAATCACTGTGTCACACCCACACAACTTGCTGGGTGCGATCTACAGCGTAAAGTAATTAATATCTACTAGTGTACCACTAATTAATTTACATCTCCCTCAGAGCGGAATCCTCCACAAAATGCTGACAGGAGAAAAGATACAGCACAAGTAAACACCTGAATACACACCCCCTACCTTTGTTTGGGTGAAGGATCCCGTGTCGTGTAGGACAGCCACTCTGAATGGGGGCCACCAGGTGTGAAACTCACTGACCCACTGGTGCATGACTGTAGCTGGACAAACTATCACTGTAGGACCTAGTCCTTGGTACCTGGAACACACACACACACACACACACACACACACACACACACACACACACGCGTAAAGTTCAGGGTTTGTGTTTCAGTCAGGCTGCTGGCATGTTATGGTTCATTCACACGGTGTTTATACAGACATAAATAGCCAAATTAGGGCTGTGACAGTCTTGGAAAATGAGGTTACGGTAGTTGGCCAAGCCAATGTACACGGTCACCGACATAACAGTTCAGGTTCGTACACTTGTTACATGGACATGCAGCTTAATAAAACCCATTTGAAACAAGCAATTAACACTTTTTTATTATCATGGCATTTTATTCTTATTATTCAGGTTATTACAAATACAGAAACGCCAAGATGGAGGATCTGTTGCATATTGACAACAGATCAATCGGAAGTTAACATACAGTCGGAAGTTAACATACACATTAGCCAAAAGCATTTAAACTCAGATTTTCACAATTCCTGACATTTAATCCTAGTAATAATTCCCTGTCTTAGGTCAGTTAGGATCACCACTTTATTTTAAGAATGTGAAATGTCAGAATAATAGTAGAGAGAATGATTTATTTCAGCTTGTATTTCTTTCATCACATTCCCAGTGGGTCAGAAGTTTACATACACTCAATTAGTATTTGGTAGCATTGCCTTTAAATTGTTTAACTTGGGTCAAACGTTTCAGGTAGCCTTCCACAAGCTTCCCACAATAAGTTGGGTGAATTTTGGCCCATTCCTCCTGACAGAGCTGGTGTAACTGAGTCAGGTTTGTAGGCCTCCTTGCTCGCATGAGCTTTTTCAGTTCTGCCCACAAATTTTCTATAGGTTTGAGGTCAGGGCTTTGTGATGGCCACTCCAATACCTTGACTTTGTTGTCCTTAAGCCATTGTGCCACAACTTTGGAAGTATGCTTGGGGTCATTGTCCATTTGGAAGACCCATTTGCGACCAAGCTTTAACTTCCTGACTGATGTCTTGAGATGTTGCTTCAATATATCCACATAATTTTCCTGCCTCATGATGCCATCTATTTTGTGAAGTGCACCAGTCCCTCCTGCAGCAAAGCACCCCCACAACATGATGCTGCCACCCCCGTACTTCACAGTTGGGATGGTGTTCTTCGGCTTGCAAGCCTCCCCATTTTTCCTCCAAACATAACGATGGTCATTATGTTTCATCAGACCAGAGGACATTTCTCCAAAAAGTACGATCTTTGTCCCCATGTGCAGTTGCAAACCATAGTCTGGCTTTTTTTAATGGTGTTTATACTTGCGTGCTATTGTTTGTACAGATGAACGTGGTACCTTCAGGCGTTTGGAAATTGCTCCCAAGGATGAACCAGACTTGTGGAGATCTTGGCTGATTTCTTTTGATTTTCCCATGATGTCAAGCAAAGAAGCACTGAGTTTGAAGGTGGGCCTTGAAATACATCCACAGGTACACCTCCAATTGACTCAACTGATGTCAATTAGCCTATCAGAAGCTTCTAAAGCCATAACATTTTCTGGAATTTTCCAAGCTGTTTAAAGGCACAGTCAACTTAGTGTATGTAAACTTCTGACCCACTGGAATTGTGATACAGTGAGTTATAAGTGAAATAATCTGTCTGTAAACAATTGTTGGAAAAATTACTGAAAAATTACTACTAAATAAAATTTGTGGAGTGGTTGAAAAACAAGTTTTAATGACTCCAACCCAAGTGTATGTAAACTTCCAACATCAACTGTATACTACTGGTCAAAAGTTTTGAAACACCTACTCATTCAAGGGTTTTTCTTTATATGACTATTTTCTACATTGTAGAATATTAGTGAAGACATCAAAACTATCAAATAACACATTAAATAATGTAGTAACCCCCCCCAAAAAAGTGTTCAACAAATCAAAACGTATTTTATATTTGAGATTCTTCAAATTAGCCTTGATGACACACTTGGCATTTGCACACTCTTGGCATTCTCTCAACCAGCTTCATCTGAAATGTTTTCCAACAGTCTTGAAGGAGTTGCCACATATGCTGAGCACTTGTTGGCTGCTTTTCCGTCAATCTGCGGTCCAACTCATCTCAAACCATTTCAATTTGGTTGATGTCGGGGGATTGTGGAGGCCAGGTCATCTGATGCAGCACTCCATCACTCTCCTTCTTGGTCAAATAGCCCTTACACAGCCTGAAGGTGTGTTGGGTCATTGACCTGTTGAAAAACAAATTATAGTCCCACTAAGCTCAAACCAGATGGGATGGCGTATCACTGCAGAATGCTGTGGTAGACATGCTGGTTAAGTGTGCATTAAATTCTAAATAACCCAGTGTCACCAACAAAGCACCCCCACACCATAACACCTCCTCTTCCATGCTTCACGGTGGGAAAAACCTCAAATGCAGATCATCCGTTCACCCACACCGCGTCTGACAAAGACACGGCGGTTGGAACCAAAAATCTCCAATTTGGACTCCAGACCAAAGGCCAAATTTCCACTGGTCTAATGTCCATTGCTTGTGTTTCCTGGCCCAAGCAAATATCTTCTTCTTCTTCTTCTTCTTGGTGTCCTTTAGTAGTGGTTTCTTTGCAGCAATTCGACCATGACCTGATTCACAGTCTCCTCTGAACAGTTGATGTTGAGATGTGTCTGTTACTTGAACTCTGTGAATCATTTATTTGGGCTGCAATTTCTGAGGCTGGTAACTCATGAACTTATCCTCTGCAGCAGAGGTAACTCTGGGTCTTCCATTCCTGTGGCGATCGTCATGAGAGACAGTTTCATCATAGAGCTACACATGGTTTTTGCGTCTTATAGTAATGATGGACTGTAGTTTCTCTTTGCTTATTTGAGCTGTTCTTGCCATAATATGGACTTGGCATTTTACCAAATCTTCTGTATACCCCCCTACCTTCTCACAACACAACTGACTGGCTCAAACACATTTTATTTTATTTAACTAGGCAAGTCAGTTAAGAAGAAATTCTTATTGACAATGACGGCCTAGGAACAGTGGGTTAAATGCCTTGTTCAGGGGGAGAACGACAGATTTTTACCTCGTCAGCTCGGGGATTCGATCTAGTAACCCTTATGGTTACTGGCCAAATGCTCTATCCACTAGGCTACCTGTCACACACATTGAGGAAAGAAATTACACAAATGAACTTGTAAGAAGGCACACCTGTTAATTGAAATGCATTCCAGGTGACTACCTCAAGAAGATGGTTAAGAGAATGCCAAGTGTGCAAAGCTGTCATGAGTAAAAAAAATTACTTAAAAAAACTTGAATGAGTAGGTGTTCCAAAACTTTTGACCGGTAGTGTATGCCTATCTGTAGACTTTCCTGTAATAATAAAAAAAATAAAAAAAAGAGAAACAGATCCTATTTTGACGCACAAAACCATTCAAATGAAATCCGATGGGTTTTCTACTTTACCCAAAATATTCACATAATGTCACAAACCCTGCTGTTTGTGACATTCGATGGCAGTGGCATAGAAATGCTCTTCAAAGAGAGGACGCAGTAATGAGAGACATAATGTAGCCTAAGCTACTGAAAAATCCAAGATTAAATCATGACAGGAGTGTTTGATTCTTAAAGAGACCTCCCCCCCATAAAAGCAACTGTCAATCAATGCCACAAGCGTTGATGCCACAAGCTATAGTATGAAGATGTAATTGACAACCATTAAAATATAAAGAAATACATGCAACATGTCCATAGCCTATTTATCAGCGATGCCGACTATCGAGGGGGAGAGTGTTGGAAAGATTTTTCAAATACTGTGAGGAATATACACTAAGCAAAAATATAAAACCTAACATTCAACTTTTTAACTGAATTACAGTTCATAAGCAAATCAGTCAATTGAAAAAAAAATAATTAGGCCCTAATCTATGGATTTTACATGACTGGGAACACATACGCATATGTTCGTCACAGATACCTTAAAAAAAAATATATATAATTTAAGTATGGATGGGGATCAGAAAACCCGTCAGAATCTGCTGCGTGACATCTCCTTCGCATAGAGTTGATCAGGCTGTTGATTGTGGTCTGTGGAATGTTGTCCCACTCTTGTTTAATGGCTGTGCGAAGTAGCTAGACATTGGTGGGACCTGGAACACGCTGTCGTACACATCGATCCAGAGCATCCCAAACATGCTCAATGGGTGACATGTCTGGTGAGTATGCATGCCATGGAAGAACTGGGACATTTTCAGCTTCCAGTAATTGTGCCCTGTACAGTTGAAACCGGGATTCATTCGTGAAAAGCACACTTCTCCAGCATGCCAGTGCCCATCGAAGGTGAGAATTTGCCAATTGAATTCAGTTACGACGTCGAACTGCAGTCAGGTCAAAATGACGAGCATGCAGATGAGCTTCTCTGAGATGGTTTCTGACAGTTTGGGCAAACATTATTCGGCTGTGCAAACCCACAGTTTCATCAGGGTGGCTGGTCTCAGATGATCGCGCAGGTGAAGAAGCCGGATATGGAGGTCAAGGGCTGGCGTGGTTACACTTGGTCTGTGGTTGTGAGGCCGGTTGGACGTACGGCCAAATTCTCTAAAACAACGGAGGCGGCTTATGGCAGAGAAATTAACATTAAATGATCTGGCAACAGCTCTGGTGGACATCTGTGGCATTATGTTGTGTGACAAAACTGCACATTTTAGAGTGGCCTTTTATTGTCTCCGGAACAGGGTGCACCTGTGTAATGATTATACTGTTGAATCAGCTTCTTGATATGCCACACCTGTCAGGTGGATGATTATCTTGGAAAAAGAGAAATGTTCACTAACAGGGATATAAACAAATGTGTGCCCCAGATCTGATTTAAATAAGATTTGTGTGCGTATGGAACATTTCTGGGATCTTTTATTTCAGCTCATGAAACATGGGACCAACACTTCACATGTCACGTTTATATTTTTGTTCAGCGTGAATGGATGTAAAACATTTTTCTTAAATTATAAAAACGGACTTCGTTGACTTACTGTGTGAGGTGAAGAAAAAAAATGACAGAAGCCCAACTTATTAGTGGTGGTGAGTTAAGACAATCAGAAATCAGACATCCCCAAATGGGCACTTTCCTACATTTGCAGGCCAGGTACTTCTGTGTGTGCTCAGGCGCACACGCTGCGTCAAAATTACCAGGAAAGAGAAACAAGACACACGCTCATTGCTTACATGGAGCATGTCAATTATGCTATGAAATAAACCAAAACGTGTTTTTCATAAATGTATCAGGTTGTGAACTCTGCAAACAACATTTCTACTCCGAGAATGAGAACTATAAATTACTAATTAATACATGTATTAACATAATTAATGACAGTGTTTATCATTAAAATTGTCAGTTTTACAAATGGTAGGCTACCACATTCATAAAAGTGCTTTGCGGTCCAACACTGTATAGTCTAGGCTACTATTCTACTTTGCGGGATAAGAGGGCGGTATTTTTATTTTTTTTCACTCGCATAGGACAGTATATTGGCCAGGACCAGGCCGATATGAGGATTGGCACATTGTCCATTTGACACAACATTACCGCATTATAGGCCTCAGAGCCAGAACAACCTCGTCAACTGCTTTAAAAAAAAAATACATGTATTTATTTACTAGCAAGCAATGAAAACATGCATTGTATAAAAAAAAGTCGACACATCAAAACACTTTTTACTGAAGTGTCATAGCCTATAGCGCTCCACAGCTGCTTGAGCATCAAAAGGACAGTTCAAAAGAGGAGGATGTAGAAAGTTTAATGGATAAGTTAGGAAAACAATTGATTACAGTCATTAGTAAACACTCCCACTATTAGGTAAAGTTTAGCTACACGACAATAAAGTTATTACGATTTTTTAAATCTGAAAATGAATGTAGGCTTATTTCAATGGTTTTGATGGTTATTTTGTTTTCATGATGTTCTTTATCCATAACCGTCAATTACACGGTTATTAAATTATCGTCACAGCCCTAACTGCCATGAACCTCTGCTTGGTGGAAACCATTGATAGAGGCATAATTGAGTTTGCAAACAATCAATTTGTGGACGTTCACAGCAGACAGAGTATTGACCATCAGAGAGGTTCAATCCCTCTGGAGTGTGTGTGTGTGGAACCAGTGGGCCCCGCCTTCAACGTGCTTTAATGTGTTTCACGTTTAATTGGCCCCCTCTGCCCCTGTGACCACGTCCACTAAGAATCACACACACACACACACACACACACACACACTGTCATGTCCACGTTTCCTTTGGTGTCTGCAGTAGAGAATGAGAGGAGTCTAATAATTGAAACATGTTTAATAATTCAGACTAAAACTCTCCAGCACAAATCACCCTAATGAAATATTCATTACTACACAGACTCCCAGTCTGAACACACCATAACGGCTAGAGTTTGTGTGTGTTCGTGCGAGCGTCAGACCTGGGTCCAAATCATAGACTTAGTTAGACGACAAATCTTTGTAACTGTCCCATTATGGCGTCTGTGGGCATGAGCAGCACAATTGAGGCCATCTCCATTATAAAGTAGTTAATTTTCTTATTCTACTACTACTGAATTGGTAAACAAACTGAAAGGGTGCATACTGCCACCTGGAGTCTGTTGTTTGAACAGGTATAAAGCCAAGGTTGGCGATTTAACCCACCTGCAGTAATGTAATGTTTGCTCACAAGAATAATTCTTTAGCTGATCCCTGCTGATGAGCTGGATGGAATTGTGTGATCCTTCCCATAGGAAGTTCCACCCAGTTGACTACTTTATAAAAAGTCCTCAGTGGCAATGTCCATGCAAAAATGTGTTATTTCCAAGGAGTGATCTCCATCTATCTCTAGGGTCCATATACTTGATCTATGCCTGATTGAGCTTGCCTGTTGCAACGGAACTAATATACAAGTTCAAATAATGCAGACCCCACCCTCCTGGCCCTCTAGGCAGGCTAGAGCAAATGCTCAAAGTATTTGAAAGACTTCAGATAATAATTGAACCCAGGTCAGGTGTATGTGTGTGCATGCCTGTGTGTCCATGTGTACCTGTAGTTGGACCCTCGTGTGCGTAGTTTGCTGTAGCTGAGGCCAGCCAGGAATGCGATGACTTGGATGGTTTTACCCAGACCCATCTCATCCCCCAGGATCCCCCCTGCCTGCTGGCAGTGTAGCTCCCACAGCCACCTCACACCTGTCTGCTGGTACCTGGAACACACGCACACACAGAAAGAGACAAAGACACACATACGCGCGCACACAGCTGTTAATATACACACACACAAACATCCCTGTCTGTCAAAAATCCACCCCCGCCCAAACACAAAGAGCATAGTGTGTGTAGTGGTAAATTAATCGTTAGGTCATTATCAGTAACGATTCCAGATAAAGAGACCGGAAGTGTAGAAACTGATCAGCTGTGAGCCACTTCGCTCACCCTCTACTTGAGTACTTTTTACTCAACTCAGACTCAGTTACTCAACTGAATACAGTCCAAAACAATCTGCCTGCTTTAAGTTCAACACGCTTCACTTATACTTACAATGATGTTCTGTAGTGATGATAAAACCAATCTAAAACTGAATGTATTTTTTATAAACTGGTCCACACACACGGCTTATAATCATACTTTATGTATATGATCATTTACACTATCAGAGTTCATATTCAACAGGTATCAACATAAACATTAGTCATAAACATTACAAAATACAGTGACAATTGGGAAAAGCGGTTACTTTGTTTGTTACTTACTTGAAGAGTTTATTCCAGAGGAATCCAGGCACTTTGAATCCTTCATCAAACTCAGCATCACTCTGGTCACTCTCCTCCTCTCCTCTCTCTCTCTTCTCCTCCCTCTCTCTCAGCCGCAGCCGCCTCCACCTCCTGTAAAAAGAGAAAACAGTCATCACTACTCTCATCCTCTCCCTTTCCTCTTCCTCCTCCTACAGGGGAGCAGGTGCTACTGTCACATAACAGTCACTACAGCCCCGCACCCCCCTCTACACACTCCTGTATTGACTCAGCAAAATCTCCCTCAGCAATCTCCCCAAGGCCCAACAGCCCCATCTGGATCTCTCCACATACAACACTTGGGCCCATAACACAGAGTGTCTCAGAGTAGGACTGCCGATCATGGATCAGGTCCCACCTCTAATTTCATTAAACTGATCGAAGATCAGCACACCTACTATGAGACGCTTTATGAATATGGGCCCAGACCCTTATGTGCATCTGAGCTGCAGAGATGTCCCATGCTGAAACAAGACCACTAAACATTTGCGGCCCGAACCTTGCTCTTTAAAACCCAAAGGGATGTGTGAGTAATTGGTGTAATCACTATCAGTTAGCATAGGGAATTCTTAAGCCGTTTTAAGGAGGGCAATCTAAGGCAGTTGAATTTTTATATATATATATTTACATTGTCTTTTCTGACATTTTTGAACAGTTAGAGAGAAAAGATGATAGTGTGGAAAGATAGAGGCTGTGTCAAAGGGCAGTAGGCTGGATTCAAACCTATGCCGGCACAATAGACGTGTGCCGGAGGCTGCGGGATTACCACTAGACCAGCCAGGACACGTGTATTTTTAATAGACTAGCTGCATAGAGCGAGAGGGCAGTTAGTGGCAGAGTCGTCACACAGCAAATGAAGATTGATACAGACAATTAGTGGAGTGGGTTCCCTAGGAAAGGTGTGAGAGGGAGCGGACCAGAATCCATCTTCATTTGGTCCTGGTCCTGTCACTAAGGCTGGGAGACTGCTGCTCTTTGCTGGCCTGCTGAGACCAGCCACACTAATTAAGTCAAGGCATCGGCTCAGTTTATTACGCTTTTCTCTCTACACACTTCCCTTCCTCTCTCTCCTTTTTCTCCCCCTGTCCCTCTCTTGTCCTTTCTCACTCCCTTCCCGTCCCTCTCGCTCTTCTTAACTGCTCTCTCAGCCTCCTGAGTCATTCCACCTCAAAAAGCACAAGAAAGAGGATTTTCGAAACCCAACAATTTAGATTGTACTGAAATCGTTTCTGTAGTTAGAAACGGATAAGATAAGCATTCCTGAAACATTATTTTGTTGAAATATAATTTGATCTGAGAAATTAAGCTATTTGATTGTACCCAAATTGTCAATTTAAATTGATGGGATTCATATAGTCAATGAATCTGATTTGTAACATAATTCTTCCTAACAATGAGTAAGACATGAGGAATCTAATAAAATTGTCAAAAGCCACCTACGAAACACCCACAGCCCACGCTAATCCCACTCCAACAACCAGTATACTATCAGCTTTGACAAGGAGTATGGCGCTGCTCCTTGGAGTATTGCTTCTTCATCTTTTATAATGTATTCTCTGTGAATTTGTTGCTGTTCCCCTGTTTAGAGAAATTAGCCAATGAAGTTGCTTGCATCAGCGTTTTCCACAAGTACTCGGTTTAAACAAAATTGTTAAAGGAACTATGTTTTTAGCAGCCCCTGGTACATACTAATGCTTTGATTCCATCTGAAATACACCGCAAAGTTATTGAATACTTTATCGAGTTTATCTCCCAGATTGGAAACATTTGTTGTTGTATTACGTAAGACATGATTTTACAATTTAAATTACTGAGAATGTATGAATTCAATCTATTGTATAAACTGCCTAAATTTTGCTGGACCCCAGAAAGCTGCCTTGGCAGCAGCCAATGGAGATCCATAATAGATACAAATAGTTAGTCATTTTGAATATCGTCTAGGTCTATATGATCAGGACTATTTTCTAAGTAAGAGAACATTAAACCTTTAGCCTGTCTTCTCTTGAGATTAAAGTCTTATTTAAGATATGAAATGCCACAATGTATTTTATTAAAACAGAATAATGAAGTAAATAGCCCACATTATCTTGAAAAATAAATTCAAGGTTAAATTTTAAAATAAAAGGGCTATATACACATCTTAAAAGGTCCAATGCAGCTGTTTTTATCTCAATATGAAATCATTTCTGGGTAACAATCAAGTACCTTACTGTGATTGTTCTCAATGAAAATGTTTGAAAATAAACAAAAATAGCTTCTTACTGGGCTCCCAAGTGGCGCAGCGGTCTAACGCACTGCATCTCAGTGCTAGAGGCGTCACTACAGACCCTGGTTTAATATCAGGCTGTATCACAACCGGCTGTGATGGGGAGTCCCATAGGGCGGCACACAATTGGCCCAGCATCGTCCGGGTTAGGGTTTGGCCGTCATTGTAAATAAGAATTTGTTCTTCGCTGACTTGCCTAGTTAAATTAAAAAAATCTTAGCAAAGAGCAATTTCTCAAGCAAGAATTTTGCTAGGACTGTCAGGGAGTGGTCTGAGTGGGGAGGGGAAACTGAAATGTTGCTGTTATTGGCAGAGAGGTTTAGAATTATTTCTTATTGGTCTATTAACTCATTTACTGGGCAGGCCAAAACTTCATCCCACCAAAACAAGCTGAAAATTCAGGCAGTCTTTTCAAACAGTGCTTACACTAAAAGGGTTATCATAATTTTCACAATATTATTCCAACTCCATAGTGTGGAAATGTATATCAAACACAGGCAAATCACGTTTGACTGCACCTTTAAGGTAAAATGATCATTAAGTAGGGCCCTATGAAATCAGTTATATTTTTTGCCTAACTCCATTTTGTTCTTTCCCAAATTCTGTTTCGATTTTTGGGTCTAGACACCTTTTAATTGAAGTGTGCACGTAACAAGAAGCCTTTTTTTAGCTGTGTTTTTGTAGCGAACATGTGATGGTAGAGTTTTCAAAACAAATACCCACTGGACTAATGAAAATAATCATACAATTGTGCGAGATAAGCAAAGGCTACTTTGCAGTTCACATTTAAGAATTTTTACCAGAATAATGCTTTCATTAGCGTCAACGCTAAAAGCTACACAAAGTTGTTGTACAAAAAAAATTGACAGTATGACGGTATTTTATGTTTTTTAATAATGAACATTCTAAATTTGCTTTATGAGTAGTGCGTGACTCTAGGGTGGCAACACATACATTCTAAGTGATTTCAATGGGTCTTTCTCCATTCTGATTGTTTTATACCATTCAATTCAACTTCAACCCCAAAAAAGTCATAATTTTTCATCAATTCCTGCATTTGGAGATCATTTCCACACTGCCACGTAGGGCTGCACGATATGGGCAAATAATCTGGGCCTTATTTTTAACCAAATGTTGCAATTTGTCTTGCGATTTAGAGCAAAACACGTGGGTTAACTGTTGGAATCATGGGAATAGAATGTCTATTCTAATTATCTAGTTAGAATATAATAGTGGGCACTTTTAATACAGTGTTGCTTGACATGACAACGAATGAAAATGCCAGGGAGGAGTTATTGTGACAGGTTAGGATAGGTGTTTCCTAGGGGACCCTATAATCTTTGGCTACATTGAATGTTCTCTCTTAGCAACTTCATGAAGCTAAAATATTCTTTCTTTGCGTTTACCTAATTTAGAAGACACTGTTGCACAAACAACATGCTGATTTAGGTCTACACAATCACTATTATTATCAGGCAGTATAGCTAAGTACGCTTGCTCTTACTCAGTACATGTATTAGCTAACTAGC
This sequence comes from Salmo trutta, assembly GCF_901001165.1. Taxonomy (NCBI): domain Eukaryota; kingdom Metazoa; phylum Chordata; class Actinopteri; order Salmoniformes; family Salmonidae; genus Salmo; species Salmo trutta. The sequence goes on from NC_042961.1 coordinate 30,541,833, forward strand.
GATTAGCATTAGTGGCTAACAAGATTAAGGAACAACTTGCTAAGAAAAGACAAACTAGCTGTTTGCAGATGTAACAAGCTAATAGTGTAATTATAGAATGCTAGTAGATTTATATTAAGAAGCAAAGTGGCAACTGCATCGTTGTCATCAACAGTGTTGCATATGCTGCACTGACCATGCAGACTGAACGCAAGTGTCTCGTGTAGTGACGGGACGTTCGAGAACAAGTCGGCAGTAAGAGCCGGCTTGCATATCAGAAGAGCCGAATCTATCTATCTATCTATATATATATATAATAATAATAATAATAATAATAATAATAATAATAATAATAATATAGGCCTAAATGCTCAAGCGCACACACATTCGTTCTGACTGTCTGCTCAGACTAACAGCCTCACCTGTTGTTCCTGTCAATCAGACACGCAGTGTCAACCAATGAACCAAAGATGCGTGAGGGAGGGCCGAGCCAACTCACTCACAGTCACACACTTAGCAGCTGAGGAGAGGAAGGACAGCTGTGGAAACAGCTGGAAAATGAGTCGGAAGCAAAGTAGCATTTGGATGCATTTTAATAATGTAGACAATGTTAGAGCACAGCGTAGAGCTTGCCAAAAAAGATCTCATATAAAGCCGGTTCTACGCACAACCTACACCAGCAGATGCGAACTGTGCACCCAACTGTGAAGCTAGCTGTAGTGGAGCGTCGAGAAACTAGCGGGCCTGCTAGTGATAGTGGTGGAGCCAGCCACTCAGTCAAGTAGACCTACTCCGCAACCCACAGCAACGCAGTCTTCTATGGACCAGTTTATGCCAAAGTCTACGTCTGAGGCAAAACAAGGCCAAATTGATATTGCACTGATCAGCAGCTATTTTTCATCGTGGAGGACAGAGGTTTTAGAAATTATAGCAATAGTCTAAATCCAATGTACACAATTCCTAACAAGAAAACCCTTTCAAAATCACTTACTCCACAACTGTACGAGAGCACACAGGCTTCAGTGTGGGAAAGAGCCCAAAAAGCTACTGCAGTTTGTCTTACCACTGACTGCTGGACATCAAGGGTAACCACTTCTTACATGTCGGTTACATGTCACTTCATTGAAGATTTTTCAATGTCTAGCCGTCTTCTGGACTGCTTTGAGTTCAGCGACAGACACACCTCGGAGAACTTGGCAGAGTAACTGTTGAGAGTGGCCAGAGAATGGCAAGTAGATGGAAAAGTGGTCTGTTGTGTTAGCGACAATGCAGCTAACATAACCAATCAACCTGATTGTAAGAGATGCTCTGAAGGTGATGAAGCCTACTGTGGACAAAGTGAAAGCAGCTGTGGAATACTTCCACAGGAGCACAGTAGGTGCTGAACAACTAAAGTCTACACGCCAGATGGGGATGGCTGAGCTGAGGCCTAAACAAGACTGCACTACAAGGTGGAATTCAACATTTTATATGATGAAGAGGTTTCTTGAGTCAAAGGATGCCATCATCTCTACCCTGGCCATTGCCAATGTACCTGTTGATGCTCTGACCCAAGAGGAATGGGAGGTGGTGGAGGAGATGTGCAGAGTCCTGGAACCCTTTGAGTAGGTCACTGTGGAGATCAGTGGAGAGGTACAGTATGCAGTTATTACTACATCATTATTTACTCCAGTATGATACATGTATATGAGCAATAGATGAGAATGTAGTATCTGTGGACAAAACATGAACCTAAACTAATAAATTACTGTTCTCTCTTGTCAGCTATGTGACAGCCTAAAAAATGATACTCCTGTGTAAGGGTCTGCAGCGAATCACAGCCAGCTGCCAGAGAAAAGCAAATGTAACCACAGAGTTGGACACCCTATGTTCATCAATGGACAGAAAGTTCCACTGAATGGAAAATAAACACGTGCTATCAGAAACCGCTGCACTTGACCCCAGGTTTAAGAAGTTAGCCTTCAGTGATGCCAGAGCGATTGGCGAGGCTCTTCAAAGAATAACCTCAGCAGCAGGGAGGGACAGCCCCAGCAGTCAGCTGGCTCAGGCACCAGGAAGAAGAGGGATCAGATGGAACAGAAGCACCAGCAGTAGTGCCACAAACGTCTGCTGTTTGACGAGAGAGCAACTGGGGATGCAGCACGAAGGAATCCCTTAGCAGATGCCATAATGGAGGTCCGATCCTATTTGGAGGAGCCCCTCCTCCAAAGATCTGCAGATCCTCTGAGCTGGTGGAAGAACAAGGCCTTTGTCTACCCACGGCTTACTAAAGTCATGACAGGGAGACTCTGCATAGTGGCCACATCCGTTCCCTCTGAGAGGGTCTTCTCGAAAACGGGACAAATAATTACTGAGAAGAAACTGCATCAGCCCCTCAAAAGTGAGGCAGCTTGCATTTCTGAATGCAAATCTCTCATAAAAGCAAAATAGGGTCAGCATTGCTGTGTGCTGCCGGTTATAACATGGCAATAAAGAAGAGAGAGAAAAGAAGGAACAGTTCAATGTTTTAAGTGGGATGCTGCAGTTTTGCACATTATTTATTTTTCTTTGATATGGTGCAATATTCTATTATGATGTTCAGATTCTATTTGTTTTGAATGGTTAGATTTATATGCACTTTGTTTATATACATTAAAATGTTATACTTTAAATGCAAATGTTTAATAGCATTATTTTTCATAAACCAATGCATTTTTAAATACATTGTGGTTAAGGTAGAGTATGATTTCATTTAATAATTTAATTAGAACTGTTTTAACACCAATCATAGTCAAACTATTGCAAACTGTTTGACTTGAAAAAATACAAAACATATTTTTTTTAAAAGAGCTGTTTGGGAGCCAAAAGAGCCGGCTCTTTTTGGTGAGCTGAGCCGAACGAATGCCCATCACTAGTCTCGTGGTTGAGGAACATCAAATGCGCTCCTTGAGTGACAGGGGGCGTGGCTAGGTCTGTGTGGAAAGCGGCAGAGATGACCCAAGTAGCGAACACTAGCGGTTCTGGGGGGGGGGGGGGGGGGGGGGGGGGGGGGGGGGGGGGGGGGGGGGGGGGGGGCAGGGGGGGTCAGTGCCCCTGTGACAACAATTTTGGATCCCCTTGTGGCCTCCCTAAATGTGGAGTATGAAATAATTTTTACATCAAATTTTTGCTATCGTTCTTTTTTTACATCCATTATTAGACAGTGGCAACGCGGAACATGGTCTTATGCCTGCAATGCAGTGAAGAAAACGATGACAACAATAACGTCTAATGTAACTGGCCCCTCTAACAGTACAACTGGCCCCAGCTTGCCCCCCCCCCCAGTTGAAATGGTCTAGAACCACCACTGGTAGCAAAGTAAACTATAAAAATGGATGTTACACACTGCCTATCACATTTAACAAACCAAATATTCAAATACCGGTATAGAAGGTAAAGTAAAAACACAAACCTGTCCGGGCATCAATACCATGAGTATACCGCCCAGCCCTAACTAAGGTCAATAAAAAAAAAAAAAATTGTTGAATTCCTTTTTAATGCCTGGATTCCGTGAGGGCCCTAATTATCATGGACCAGAATGAGGCTCTCCACTACTTATTGCTGCAGCGATGATTCACTATCTTCATCGAATATTTTCATAATTTATCTGCAGATAATCGCAAAAAGCTAGGCCTACCAGTAGCCTATGCAAATTAGGGAGCCAAATGAGCAGCTCTCTCACCGATGAGATTCAGTAAACCACACTGACTTTAGCGTCACTTTCTGGAAAGTAGGCTACGACGCCACGTGGCTGGCTTAAATGTAACACGCAAAAGAAAAGAAAAATGTTCGAGAAAACAATAATACAAATAAGGCTAAGTGGATTTCGACTCATTGTTACCACTGACATGACATGGGACGTGCAAATTCACGAGCATCATGCTTTTTCCCTCCTCCCTGTAAAGAAATTAGACTGCAGGCAACCAACCAGAGTGCACACAAATTGTACCGGGAGGCTGAACAGACAGCAGACTTCATTGACCGGTCATCGCTAGCTTTGTGACCGACAGGCGCCTATCCTTTCAATACATTGCTAGAAGATGCATATTGTTCATTCTAGCGGGAGAGGGCTTGAGTAGCGAATTGAAACTTAAATTAAAAAAATAGCCTAGTTAATATGAAGTGGAAAAAGTAGCCAGTTGAAAACGAGTATGTAACCGGCTGATTAGCCGCAGTCGGCAGGAATGGAAAACAGTGCTTCCATTATTTACCAGAAATTAGTGTGAAAGTACTAAGGTTTTCCCACTAGATGCTGCGGTTCCTGATACTTTTATCCATTTTGCTGCTCTCCTGTGTTTATTAAATGGATAAAACATATTCTTAGCAACTTTAGGTAAAAAAAACTATATATTTTGCTCATGGTGAAAATAAATTGTGCGGTCATCCTCACAATTCAACCCAGTCCTCTACGAAAGCAATTCAGTTTGTCCTTCTATTAGGCTAAATTTGTGTCCAGGAAAACAGCCCCTCTGTGTGTGTGGTTTATTTCCTTAAAAAAAAGGTATGGATTAGTTAAACCAACAGCAGTTCTATGGTTTCAATGTTATGTTCTCTAATGGTCTTCAAAGAGTTAAAGTCCCAAACACACACTGTATAGTGTTCTGCAAGGGTAATTGTATTGGGCTGGGTTTAAAGGTAAATGTCACTAATCACACTACATAGAGATGTTTTCTAATAATTGTATTGAAAAATATACAACTGCCATGCAATGGTTTATAATTGTATTATTTTATTAGGACTCACAGCATTTTAGAGACACTAGCCCATTTCTCCATCAAAGTTTTGGGCTTGTAGAAAAAGCCTTCATATATGAACTGCCATTTGGACTATTTAAGGAGAGCTGGGTTGAAGCATTAGGTTGCTAAGAAAAGGACAAACTGAATTGCTTTCATAGAGGACTGGCTTGACCACACAATTTATTTTCATCATGAGCAAAAGCTATTGGTTTTCTACCCAAAGTTGCAAAGAAAATGTTGCGATCCATTTAATAAACACAAGAGACCAGAAAAATTGATAAAAGGGTATGCTGGCAGCAGCAGGAAAAGCAGCATCTAGTGGGAAAAACCTGGTACTTAAACACAAAATTATGGTAAATAATGCAAGTGACTTCAATGGCTAATTTCTCTAAATGGGGGGGAAAAAACAACCAGATTCACAGGAAATACATCACAAGGGATGAAGAAGCAATTATGCAAACACATCTTTAAACTACACTGAACAAAAATATAAATGTAACATGTAAAGTGTTGGTCCCATGTTTCAAGAGCTAAATAACAGATCCCAAAAACGTTCAATACGCACAGAAAGCTTATTTCTGAAAAATGTTGAGCACAAATTTGTTTACATCCTTGTTGATGAGCATTTCTCCTTTGCCAAGATAATCCACCCACCTGACAGCTGTGGCATATCAAGAAGCTGATTAAACAGCATGGTCATTACACAGGTGCACCTTGTGCTGGTGACAATAAAAGGCCACCCTAAAATGCGCAGTTATGTCACACAACGCCACAGATGACTAAAGTTGAGGGCGCGTGCAATTGGCATGCTGACTACAGGAATGTCCACCAGTGCTGTTGCCAGAGAATGTAATATTAATTTATCTACCTTAAGCCGCCTCCCAACGTTGTTTTAGAGAATTTGGCAGTACGTCCAACTGGCCACAGAACCACAGACCAAGTGTATGGAATCGTGTGGGCGAGCGGTTTGCTGATGCCAACGTTGTGAACAGAGTGCCCCATGGTGGCGGTGGGGTTATAGTATGGGCAGGCATAAGCTACGAACAACAAACACAATTGCTTTTTATCGATGGCAATTTGAATGCACAGAGATACAAGGATCTGTACACAATTCCTGGAAGGTGAAAATGTCCCAGTTCTTCCATGGACTGCATACTCACCAGACATGTTACTCATTGAGCATGTTTGGGATGCTCTGGATTGACGTGTACAACAGTGTGTTCCAGTTCCTGTCAATATCCAGAAACGTCGCACAGCCAATGAAGAGAAGTGGGACAACATTCCACAGGCCACAATCAACAGCCTGATGAACTATATGTCAAGAAGATGTGTTGCGCTGGACGAGGCAAATGGTGGTCACACCAGATACTGACTGGTTCTCTGATCCTCGTCCCTACTTTTTTTTTTATTAAAAAAGGTATCTGTGACCAACAGATGCATATTTATATTCTCAATCATGTGAAATCCATAGTTTAGGGCCTAATGAATTTATTTCAATTGACTCATTTCCTTATATGAACTGTAACTCAGTAAAATCTTAGAAATTGTTGCATGTTGCATTTATATTTTTGTTCTGTATACTTGTTAAACATAGAAAACTGATACTGTATACTGGTTATTGGGGTGGGATTGGTGTGTGTGGGGGGGGGGGGGGGGGGTCCGTGGGTAGCTTTTGACTATTTTATTGGATTCCTAATGTCTTACCAGGTTTCGATACTGCGACCAGTTTGACTTGGCAATGCGACAAACATTGATAAATCAGGTTAGTTTTTGGTTCACAATTTGCTTTTTTAATCATCATGATTTCTTTAAACAGTAATGTGCAATTTACCAAAAATAAACAAACTTTCTGAAGAGGCAACAACAGCATGGGAATGCCCATGGCAGTGTGTGTCAGGACCCGATGTTGAACACAGTTTGTGCCTAGAAAGTTTGTTATATCAAGTACTTATCATACGCTCGCTGCACTCGTATAACCTATAGATATTCTGTCGGGCAGTTGGTTGTTGCGTGGAGCGAAGACCGACAGCGGTAGGAAAGATGTTCCAAGTTGTGATATCTACCAGTAAATGCCAAGGCAAGAATGTGTATGCAAATCAGGAATTTAAAAAGTTCAAAGTCTCATTTGAATATTTGCAATGCGCAATTCAGTCATCATGGAATAGCCTACCTTGAAAATCCGACATTGCCTCTAGGCTCTTTGGTCCTTGAAGTAATTTATGTTATGGTAGCCAATTTAGAAGTTTTACTGTTCCAATATAATTACTCTGCGATTTCATTTCTGATCAGATTTTATGAGAGATATTGGCACTTTCATTTGTTTCCCGCCATCTCAAATAAAGGGTGTTGCCCTAGTCTGTTGAGGTAAAAACCATATGCGGTTATTATGAGCAAGACAACATCGAATGTTGCCTTCAACTTGGTTTTCCATACAATGCGTTCCATTAAAAGGGAATCAGGTTTTTAATAGCTTTTCGTTTTAACACATGATACAGTAATCCCTCAATAACTCTTCAACATTTCAAATGGGGAGACTGACTAGCTACCACATGGACAGACTTCATTAGTGTGTGTCGGGAGCATGCAGTCGATTTAGTATGACATATTTTACAACGTAGAAATAGTGTGAATGTCAATGCAGCGGGTAGGCCTATTAAAATCATTATGCATGTTTTTTTTTATATACATTTTGGACCTATTATAGGCTATTACAACAATTCAATAGGGAATTACAATGAAGTGCTTTGATAAAGTCATTTAAAGTCCTTGAATTTGACTTGCCAATGTCTGTATGAACCATGCATAGGCTACTTGATCAGCCCGCAAATGAAAGATAAAAGTATCGTGATATTGTTAGAGGGGTAAAGATAAAGATTTTTGTTCGGGGGCCAGGCAAGTATTAACCCTGCCGAAAGGAACATAGTAGAATAGATAGAGTATCGCTACCAGACGCACACACATCAGCAGAAGAACTAGAAAGTAGCCTATGCCCTACTGGCAGAATCATGATAATTTGAATCAATCCAGTGGCCATTTGTTTTGAAAACTCCATCACAAGTGCACTACAGAAACACCGCTAGCCAAACAACTGTCTGGCTGGTGCACACCTGAACCGAAGGGTAAATACACAATGTTTTTTTGTTTTTACATTTCTTCGATTTTTCCCAGACCTAAACAATGGTCCCCTGGTGTGGTTTAAGCATTATTGTGGACTTAAAACACAATGGAATGTTCTGAGAGGAAAAACCTTCAATTTTTTTTCCCAATTCTGCCCTCTAGAGGATTTCGCAGAAATGAACACATGGCACTTAGATTTTGCACTTTATTTTAACACTATTTTCTATGCCGTTGCAGTAAATCTATCCAAATCAATGTAAGAACACAAGGGCATGCTAATTTAAAACGACGGCTAGTCATTATTAGCCCAGTTCTGGATGGAATGCCGGCACATTATGGGACACAGGCCAAGTCATTATCAAATCATGTGCTGGTGCCACCAACTGAAAAAGTTGGTAACACCAGTGCCACCAGTTGGAAAAAGTTAGCGCAGAACCCTGCTTACTCATTGTTATGAAGAATTATGGTCCAAATCGAATGTCCGGTACTATTTATTGAAGATTATATGAATCTTTTAAGTTTAAATGGACAATTTGGGTGCAATACATTTATTTCATAGAGATCAAATTACATTTCAACAAAATAATCTTTCAGGAATTATATTCTTATTTGTTTACAACTACATAAACTATTTCAGAACAATCTGAGAGGTTGGGTGTCATGGCTTGCTGAAATGACAGGGAATGACCCCCCTACCATCAGTACCCAGAGCGGTGATGTATTATCATTCCAACTGTGTAGCTTGTAGTGCAGAGAAAGGACACATGCCAACACTATTTAGTTAGTGTCTATAAATATGTAATCTTGTTAGCACTGTCTTAATATTAAATGTGTGCAGTAGTTTTGGGGGATATTTGGGGAGACCTCTTCTACAACATGCTACTCCAAATATCTCGATAGCCGATATAATCGTTTCACACCGTTAATGACTAGATAACTACAGACTGCAATTTGTGCTTATTTACAATATTATAGTTGAATTCTAATTAAATAAGTATGACAAAACAATAAGGCTTAGTTCATTCATTTAGACTTACTTTTTAACATATTCATACAGCCTAACTAATAAAAATGCACCGCTTTGATTTGAAAAGCTCAAAGAGTATAGTCTTGCATGTCTCTCCAAAAAATTAAGAGGTAAGGACTAACCTACTAGTGATTAGGCTACACCTTTAACATCAGTTTTTTGCCCTGCCCAGCTCTTCTATGTTTGAATGTGTTTTCATAGGAATGTTCCAAAGTTGGTGTTGGCAGCCTGGATGCTGATAAGGTAAATTTACAGGTAGATGGTGTGTGTTTACAATATACTCTGTGAAAGCACATTTTTTTTACCGTATCCTCTGTTTGAAGAACTCCACATCTCCGTCGTCTTTCTTCAGCTTCTCTTTTCCCTTTTTCCCTGAACCCTCGTCTTCCTCTGAGCTGTCAGGGTAATACTCCTCGTCACGCTCTCTCCTTTTCCCCTTCTTCCCCCCCTTTTCTTCACTCTTCTTCCTGTAGGGCTTTAACTCATAGTAGTCAACCTCATCCTCCTCTCCCCAGCCCTCATCTCGGTCCTCCCTCTCTTCTCTCTCGGGGTCCATCAGTTCATCACTGGGGAGGTACTCAGACCCCTCACTGTCCATCTCATCTCCCCCAGCTTGAAGCTTCGTCCTGGGCTTGGGGATCGGCGTGACCCCCTTACCCGGGGCCTTAGGGTGGGCCTTCAGAGCGGTCCTCTGCAGCTTACGCATTCGCTTCTGGAGCTTGTTATCCACAGAGTAGGAGGGGAGAGCCTAGTAATGGTATGAATGATGATAAACATAGTCATAATAATAATAATAATAATAATCATGAAATGCATTAAGATATAATGCTTTTCACCATAAGTAGCCAGAGTCACAGATTCAGGAATGAATGGTACCTAAATCTCCACACACACACACAAAATCACCCACCGCTCCGTTGGTCTTTTTCCCTTCCTTGCCCACAGCAGTCTTCTTCTTCTTCTGCTTTAGCGGTGCAGGTCTCTTCCTGTCCACCGCCATCTTAGCTTGGTCTGCCAGGTACTGAACAATAACAATAACACATCAATCAACCTATCAACCGATCAACCAATCAATGAAAAAAATGATCCACCTACAGCGTCGAAGCCAGAGTTTTCAGACAGCATGAACTTGCGTGGTTCCTTCTTCTCCTCCTTCTGAGGGACCCTCGTTCCAAACGGTGTCATGTGACCTGTCCGGATTAGCTCCTCCCACTCCGTCTCCTGTGCCGGCATCAGCATACTGCCCAGAGTAGATGGGCCGGGCTCTGTTAGAACAAAATAGGTTCAATATTTTAAATCATGTTTACATGCTGTTTCACCCACTTTATATGTATATACTGTATTGTAGTCATGGCTCATCCTATTATAACTACTGCTGTACACACATTTTCTATTAATATACTGTCCATACACACCATTATATATACACTGAACAAAAATATAAATGCAACATGTAAAGTGCTGGTCCCATGTTTCATGAGCTGAAATAAAAAAATCTCAGAAATGTTCCATATGCACAAAAAGCTTATTTCTCTCAAATGTTGTGAACAAATTTGTTTATATCCCTGTTAGTGAGTATTTCTCCATTGCCAAGATAGTCCATCCACCTAAAAAGGTGTGGCATATCAGCAAGCTGATTAAACAGCATGATCATTACACAGGGAGGGAAAATAACAATTAGTCTTAGTTGTGTGTTTAGGGTCATTGTCATGTTGGAAGGTGAACCGTTGCCCCAGTCTGATGTCCTGAGCAGGTTTCCATCAAGGATCTCTCTGTACTTTGCTCTGCTAAGCTGTCCCTCGATCCTGACTAGTCTCCCAGTCGTCACTGAAAAAAATTAACACAGCATGATGCTGCCACCAACATGCTTCACCGTAAGGATGGTGACAGGTTTCCTCCAGACGTGATGCTTGTCATTCAGGCCAAAGAGTTCAATCTTGGTTTCATCAGACCAGAGAATCTTGTTTCTCATGGCTGAGAGTCCTTTAGGTGTCTTTTGGCAAACTCCAAGCGGGCTGTCATATGCCTTTTACTGAGGACTGGCTTTCGTCTGGCCACTCAACCATAAAGGCCTGATTGGTGGATTGCTGCAGAGATGGTTGTCCTTCTGGAAGGTTCTCCTATCTCTACAGAGGAACTCTGGAGCTCTGTCAGAGTGACCAACGGGTTCTTGATCACCTCCCTGACCAAGGCCCTTCTCCCCAATTGCTCAGTTTGGCTGGGCGGCCAGCACTAGGAAGAGTCTTGGTGGTTCCAAACTTCTTCCATTTAAGAATGATGGTGGCCACTGTGTTCTTGGGGACCTTCAAATGCTGCTGACATTTCTTGGTACCCTTCCCCAGATCTGTGCCTCGACATAATCCTGTCTCGGAGCTCTACGGACAATTCCTTCGACTTTATGGCTTAATTTGTTCAATTTTAGAATAAGGCTATAACATAACAAAATGTGTAAAAAGTGAAGCGGTCTGAAAACCTTCCGGATGCACCATATATACAGTACCAGTCAAAAGTTTGGACACACCTATTCAATAATTTTTTTTTTTTTGTATTTGTATTTTGTTTTCTAAATTGTGGAAAACAATGAAATCATGTAGTAACCAAAAAAAAGTGTTAAACAAATCAGAATGTATTTTATATGAGATTCTTTACAGTAGCCACCCTTCGCCTAAATGACAGCTTTGCACATTCTTGGCATTCTCTCAACCAGCTTCATGAGGAAGTCACCTGGAATGCATTTTAATTAACAGGTCTGCCTTGTTAAAGGTTAATTTGTGGAATTTCTTTCCTTCTTAATGCGTTTGAGCCAATCAGTTGTGTTGTGACAAGGTAGGGGTGGGTATACAGAAGATATCCCTATTTGGTCAAATGCCAAGTCCATATTATGGCCAGAACAGCTCAAATAAGCAGAGAAACGACAGTCCATCATTACTTTAAGACATGAAGGTCAGTAATTCTGGAAAATATACATAACTTAGAAAATTTCTTCAAGTGCAGTCACAAAAACCATCAAGAGCTAATGATGAAACTGGCCTTCATTTTTTATTTAACTAGGCAAGTCAGCTTAGAACAAATTCGTATTTACAATGGCAGCCTACCCCGGCGAAAGCCGAACGATGCTGGACCAATTGTGCACCGCCCTATGGGACTCCCAATCAGGGCCGGACGTGATGCAGCCTGGATTCAAACCAGGTCCTGCAGTGATGCGTCTTGCACTGAGATGCAGTGTCTTAGACCACTGCGCCACTTGACTCATTGTCGAATTGCTGCAAAGAAACCACTACTAAAGGACACCAATAAGAAGAAGAGACTTGCTTGGGCCAAGAAACACAAGCAATGGACATTGGACCGGTGGAAATTAGTCCTTTGGTCTGGAGTCCAAATTTGCGATTTTTGGTTCCAACCGCTGTGTCTTTGTGAGACGTAGAGTAGGTGAATGTATGACCTCCACATGTGTGGTTCCCACCGTGAAGCATGGAGGAGGTGGTGTGATGGTGCTTTGCTGGTGACACGGTTTGGGATTTATTTAGAATTCAAGGTACACTTAACCAGCATGGCTACCACAGCATTCTGCAGTGATACGCCATCCCATCTTGTTTGCGCTTAGTGGGACTATCATTTGTTTTTCAACAGGACAATGACTCAACACACCTCCAGGCTGTGTAAGGGCTATTTGACCAAGAAGGAGAGTGCTGCATCAGATGACCTGGCCTCCACAATCACCCGCCCTCAACCCAATTGAGATGGTTTGAGATGAGTTGGACCACAGAGTGACGGAAAAGCAACCAACAAATGCTCAGCATATGTGGCAACTCCTTCAAGACTGTTGGAAAAACATTCCAGCTGAAGCTGGTTGAGAGAATGCCAAGAGCGTGCAAATGCCAAGTGTGTCATTAAGGCTAATTTGAAGAATCTCAAATATGTTTTGATTTGTTGAACACTTTTTTGGTTAGATGACTCATATGGGTTATTTCATAGTTTTAATGTCTTCACTATTATTCTACAATGTAGAAAATAGTCAAAATAAAAGAAAACCCTTGAATGAGTAGGTATATATATATAAAAAATAATATATATATATATATATAAAAAATAATATATATATATATATATATATATATATATATATATATATATATATATATATATATATATATTAGTACCACATATATATATTAGTACCACAAAAGTTTGGACACCTACTCATTTCAAGGGTTTTGGCAAGTCAGAAGTTGACATACACTAAATTGACTGCCTTTAAACAGCTTGGAAAATTACAGAAAATGATGTCATGGCTTTAGACGCTTCTGATAGGATGTATTTCAAGGTCTACCTTCCAACTCAGTGCCTCTTTGCTTGACATCATGGGAAAATCAAAAGAAATCAGGAAAAAAAAATTGTAGCTCCACAAGTCTGGGTCATCCTTGAGAGCAATTTCCAAATGCCTGAAGGTACTACCTTCATCTGTATAAACAATAGTACACAAGTATAAACACCATGGGACCACACAGCTGTCATACCGCTCAGGAAGGAGACGCATTCTGTCTTCTAGAGATGAACGTACTTTGGTGTGAAAAGTGCAAATCAATCCCAGAACAGCAAAAGACCTTGTGAAGATGCTGGAGGAAACAAGTACAAAAGTATCTATATCCACAGTAAAACGAGTCCTCTATCGACATAACCTGAAAGGCCGCTCAGCAAGGAAGAAGCCACTGCTCCAAAACCGCAATAAAAAATCCAGACTACGGTTTGCAACTGCACATGGGGACAAAGATTTACTTTTTTGAGAAATGTCCTCTGGTCTGATGAAATAAAAATAGAACTGTTTGACCATAATGACCATTGTTATGTTTGGAGGAAAAATGGGGAGGCTTGCAAGCCTAAGAACACCATCCCAACCGTCAAGCACGGGGGTGGCAGCATCATGTTGTGGGGGTGCTTTGCTGCAGGAGGGACTGGTGCACTTCACAAAATAGATGGCATCATTAGGGAGGAAAATGATGTGGATATATTGAACCAACATCTGAAGACATCAGTCAGGAAGTTAAAGCTTGGTTGCAAATGGGTCTTCCAAATGGACAATGACCCCAAGCATACTTCCAAAGTTGTGGCAAAATGGCTTAAGGACAACAAAGTCAAGGTACTGGAGTGGGCATCACAAAGCCCTGACCTCAATCCTATAGAAATTTTGTGGGCAGAGCTGAAAAAGCGAGTGCGAGCAAGGAGGCCTACAAACCTGACTCAGTTACACCAGCTCTGTCAGGAAGAATGGGCCAAAATTCACCCAACTTATTGTGGGAAGCTTGTGGAAGGCTACCCGAAACGTTTGACCCAAGTTAAACAATTTAAAGGCAATGCTACCAAATACTAATTGAGTGTATGTAAACTACTGACCCACTGGGAATGTGATGAAAGAAATAAAAGCTGAAATAAATTATTCTCTCTACAATTATTCTGACATTTCACATTCTTAAAATAATTTAGAGACCATAGAGTACGGAGAATGTGCAGAGAATGGGACAGGGCAAAAAGATCCCTTTAGTGAGAAGTAACTCACCTTCGTCCCCATCGTCCTCCAGCAGTAGCTCAGCCTCTATCTTCTGTGTGTCCTCTCCCCCCAGGATGGCCTGTAGTCTCCTCTGCTTTGCTCTGATCTTCTTCAATTGCTTCTCCTGCAGAGAGACATCTTCATCTTGAATATCATCATCATCATCAACAACATCATCATAACCAGTCCCATCATCACTTATCCAGGACAGGAGGAGCATCAAATCAGGAGACAGAAAGTGCTAGCCACAAGAGGATCCGCAACAAGCGGACACTAGTAAACTTAACAAGAGCTAATCCATTGAAGAACAGTGGATCACGGCTTGCATAGCACAGCCACATTCCTTACAGCAGTTTTCCTCACCTTGTTCTCTTTCTGCCGTCTGACAGACTCCATCTGCCTGTTTATGTCTTTACTGGAAGTAGAGTAGGGAGTCAGCTGCTCTATGATCTTATTAATGTGCTTCAGAGCTGCCATACATGACCTGGAACACACACACATACATTAGTACAGAACTGACACGGGTGCAGCCTGACCGATACCTGCTCCAACTACAATTATACCCCAGCACCTCTTCTGTACTCTACTGCTCTACCAACCCAGTTCTAACCCTTAGACTTAGCTAGATTACCCTTCACCCAGCCAAGCCAAAGGCCATACCCTCCATACCTGACATCGTCCAGTACAGACTGGTACTCCTTCTCTGCCTCAGCCTTGGCTGCAGCCTGGCTGGCCTCGTGTATGGCCTGGTCCACCTGCTGCAAGACCCCCTGCTCCAATACATCCTGGTCGTACACGGCGACGCCCAGACCCTGCAGCTCTGCAGCCCCGGAGCTGGCACTGACAGCCTGGATACGCTGACGGTCAATGTGTAGCAGGGCTCCAGACTTCTTAATGGCTAAGAACAGAGTACAGACACACACGGTCACTGTCACTAAGAACAACAGAGGAGTAATGATATAATGGCGTCGGAGGTCTCCAACTGTTATTTGTAACTTTTTTGTACATGTTTCTGCCACCGCCTCATATGACCGAAAAGAGCTTCTAGATATCAGGACAACGATTACTCACTTCGTACTAGCGAGTCGGACTTGAAGGATTTACTTCAGACACCCGACAAGGCCCAAATCCCCGTAATTCGCATGAGAAAGAGACAGAGATATCAGGGACGTAGGTCGCGGTGCCTTATAAGGATCCGACAGGCGAGTGGGTAATCTGTCTCTACCATCAGTCCTATTAGACAACTTACTTGGATAACAAAATAGACGAGCTACGATCACAAATATCCTACTAACGGGACATTAAAAACGGCAATATCTTATGTTTCACAGACTACAAAGGGAAGCACAGCCGCGAGCTGCCCAGTGACACGAGCCTACCAGACGAGCTAAATTACTTCTATGCTCACTTCGAGAAAAGCAACACTGAAGCACGCATGAGAGCATCAGCTGTTCCTGGAAGACTGTTTGATCACGCTCTCCGTAGCCGACGTGAGTAAGACCTTTAAACAGGTCAACATTCACAGGGCCAGACGGATTACCAGGATGTGTGCTCCGAGCATGCGCTGACCAACTGGCAAGTGTCTTCACTGACATTTTCAAACTGACCCTGACGGAGTCTGTAATACCAACATGTTTCAAGCAGACCACCATATTCCCTGTACCCAAGAACACTAACGTAACTTGCCTAAAAGACAATCGACCAGTAGCACTCACGTCTGCAGCCATGAAGTGCTTTGAAAGACTGGTCATGGCTCACATCAGCATCATTATCCCAGAAACCCTAGACCCACTCCAATTTGCATACCACCCAAACAGATCCACAGATGATGCAATCTCTATTGCACTCCATACTACCCTTTCCACCTGGAAAAAAGGAACACCTATGTGAGAATGATATTCATTGACTGCAGCTCAACATTCAACACCATAGTGCCCTCAAAACTCATTAAGCTAAGGGCCCTGGGACTAAACACCTCCCTCTGCAACTGGATCCTGGACTTCCTGACGGGCCGCCTCAGGTGGTAAGGGTAGGTAACAACACATCTGCCACACTGATCCTCAACACAGGGGCCCCTCAGGGGTGCATGCTCAGTCCCCTCCTGTACTCCCTGTTCACTCATGACCGCATAGCCAGGTACGACTCCAACACCATCATTAAGTTTGCCGATGACACAACAGTGGTAGGCCTGATCACCGACAACGATGAGACAGCCAATAGGGAGGAGGTCAGAGACATGGTAGTGTGGTGCCAGGATAACAACCTCTCCCTCAATGTGATCCAAGACAAGATGATTGTGGACTACAGGAAAAGGAAGATCAAGCACGCCCCCATTCTCATCGACGGGGCTGTAGTGGAGCAGGTTGAGAGCTTCAAGTTCCTTGGTGTCCACATCACCAACAAACTCTCATGGTCCAAACACACCAAGACAGTCGTGAAGAGGGCACGACAAAGCCTATTCCCCCTCAGGAGACTGAAAAGATTTAGCATAGGTCCTCAGAACCTCAAAAAGTTATATAGCTGCACCATCAAGAGCATCCTGACTGGTTGCATCACTGCCTGGTATGGCAACTGCTCGGCCTCCGACCGCAGGGAACTAGAGGGCAGTGCATACAGCCCAGTTCATCACTGGGGGAAAGCTTCCTGCCATCAAGGACCTCTATACCAGACAGGTGTCAGAGGAAGGCCCTAAAATTGTCAAAGACTCCAACCACCCTAGTCATAGAGTGTTCTCCTTGCTACCACATAGCAAGCGCTACTGGAGCGCCAAGTCTAGGTCCAAAAGGCTTCTTAACAGCTTCTCCCTTCAAGCCATAAGACTCTGAACAGCTGATCAAATGGCTACCCAGACTATTTGTATCCCCCCCCTTTACGCTGCTGCTGCTACTCTGTTATTATCTATGCAGTCACTTTAACTCTACCTACATGTACATATTACCTCGACTAACCTGTGCCTCCACACATTGACTCTGTACCGGTACCCCGTGTATATAGCCTCGCTACTGCTATTTTACTGCTGTTCTTTTTCACTTATCAATTTTTTTACTTAACACTTATTTTTCTTAAAACGGCATTGTTGGTTATGGGCTTGTAAGTAAGCGTTTCACTGGAAGATTTGATTTGAGTTTGTGAACCCAGACTATCCGTCTTCTTACCACTGCTGCCCTCCCCAGATCCAGTGCCATCTGGGCAGGCCATTGCAGGCTGCTCAGTGTCCCCCTGGCTGGTCCCAGTGATGGAGATTGAGCATCCAGCAGTTCCTCTGTTTGCCCCATCCTCCTCCATTCCTCCCGGGGTGAGAGCAGCACTCGCCGGGTTGAAGAGGGAAAGAGGAACCTGGTCCTCAGTATCTTCTACTGGCATCTTGTTACATCTTGAGACAGAAAGATTAAACCATCTAATTCAACTGCAGTGCAAATACACAGATACACACAGGGAAAGAGATGTGAACAGATTGCAAAATTACACATGGCTCTTTAATCTGTAGCTATGGCTATCGATTTCGAAGACTATTTCAGCTCTAAACTACACACTTACCAGTAGCTAGCTAAATAAATAGAATATGTCATGACTTGATTTTAAAAGAATCCATTCAGCTCTCTCTAGCTGCTGTAGTTATTCCACTAGATTAGGTCCAATCGCTAACATTAGCTAGATTACAGACTCATAATTTGAACGTTAGCAGTTAGCTAACTAAGTTAGATATGTAACGTTTGCTAGCTATTATCAATAACGTTATCAGTTCAATCTTGTTTTATTTATTAACTACAAGTTCAACCTTACTAACTAGTTACATTCCCAAGCTAGTAGCTAGCTAATTAGCTAGATAGTTGTGTCAGAAACGTTGTCGACAGCAAATTCATTGTTGACAGAAAATAGTCTAGTCTCTATCAATGAAACGAGGCTGATATAAAAGTTCGCCCATTTCAGTTACATTACAATTACAATGAAATACAAAAAGTAATGTTAATGTCTTTAGCCTAGCTATGATACTTACAAATCGCGAAGTTACACAACATAGCAACCTGGCTACTCCTATTGTGATGCTATCCACTAGATAGCACAGCCACAAAGTCAAAATGGTCTATATCGTATAATTTTTATACAAATGTATGAAAACAAAAATGTTCTTTTAAGTCTTAATTTAGGGTTAGGCATAAGGTTAACCGTGTGGATAGGTTTAAAATCCAATTTTAAGGAGATATCTTTTTTTTCTTCTACGATGAGGTTTAACGGCGGTTGGCATCCATTAAATGTGGCATTACTGCCACCTACACTTCTTTCCTATGGTATATTGGCGATTACACATCCGCCACCTACCATACGGCGTGGAAACCGCGTTTCTTCTTCGTCTTCGTCTTCTTCTTCTTCGATGGTGTTTAACGACGGTTGGCATCCAATTGTAATGGTGCATTACCGCCACCAGCTGGACGCGGTATTGTATAAGAAACCAAAAAAAACATTTCGGGAAAGGGGTAAATGACATCATACAAAATAAAATACATCAACTAAGAAAACCCATCACACTTCTTCAATTACAGTCCACTCCAAAATAGATCCCTACACAGGCTCAGGGGCCTGTGATGATGGTACATTCACCGACAGGATTTCTTGCACCGCCTCAGCTGTGAATTCATGAAGACCCAAAAAACGTTCAGCGGCATTCACAGTGATTCCAATTTTCTTAGACTTCTTCTCCACTTGTGCTGTACAGTTTATGACCATTGCAATAAATAATAGTAAGTCCACCTTTTTAACATGTAGCATTTCACTATCCCCCAGTTTATGAGAAACCTTCACTGGTTGTGGTGGCTATACGACTATTGTTTCTTCCCTGCCACTCATTCCTTCCAATTTTCTCACCGCCTCCAAATTGGATACACGCTGGACACGCTTTACCCTTGCCAGCTCATTCTCCTTCACCCTAACAGGGCACTCCAAGAATTCAGGCGCATGCTCACCTCCACAGTTGCAGCATTTCCCTTCATCTGGCATATGATATTCTTCCCTTCTGCACACACTTGCCACATGACCAACTCTTTCACATTTATGACACTGAAGGGGCTTGTGCACAAAAGCTCTTACAGGTTATCTCATGAATCCTAACTTTATTTGAGAAAGTAGAGACTCTTCATCAAAGAACAGTAGCATGGATGAAGTTAATTTATTTTCTCTGCCCACCATACAAGTCAGTCGACGTGTATCAACCAATCCATCGATATCTTCAGTATTATCCTCTGCCTTTATTTCTTGCGCCACCCCAGAAATACCCCCTTGATAGGCGCTCTGCTACGAAAATCCATGCAGGAAACATTCCACTCCGATGTCTTTTTTAGTCTTTAAACACTCTTCTTCTGCTCCACAGACATTCACATAAAAATAAGACCCCTTCTTGTTAGTCTCACCAAATCCACACTTTCCTCCAACACATTCCAGATTTTCCTGGAGACGTTAAACAGATTTTCCTAGTAGCATTGATCCAAAACCCTGACTCTGACCAAAAAAATGAGTGTAGGGGTTTCCTCTTTTCCAACATAGCTTTCTTAACTTCTCTTGTTTCCATTTTTAATCGCCACTGTAACCCACTCATTCTCACTTTCTTCACTATCAGTTGCAAACAAAACCTCAGTTTCCGCCATCTTCCATCCCGTCCTCAGTTCCTCTTCACATCTGCAAAGGATTCCACAAAAAAACTTTCAACACACAGGGTATCTTTTGTCTGGCAGCAAACATTTACTACAGGCTGTGGTGTATCCACTACCATCTCTTCACTGGCATCACTTTTTTTCTCTCAATTCTTTTGATTGCCTCCGCATAGGAGATTCAATTGACCGCTCTGACTTTTGCCACCACAATTTCCTTCGCCCTTACAGGGCACTCCAGGAACTCAGGATCATGATCCCCACCACAACTGCAACACCGTCGTTCTTCTACACACTGTTCTTCAGTATACTCTGTTCGTCTGCACACACTTGAAACACGGCCAAATCCTTTACAATTTTTACACAGCAGTAGTTTGGGACGAAATCTCTTACGGCGAATCTTTCATAACCAAGGTTCACATACGTAGGTAATTGCACTTAATCAATAAACGACCTGACCGACAGACTTTCTTCTTTTTCTCCATTCGGCCTTCGGGTCAGACGCCGGGCACCAACCACACCAGGAATTCTCTTCAGGTATTCAACTTAACCTCTCTAGGGTAGGGGGCAGTATTTGCACAGCCGGATAAAAAAACACACCCGATTTAATCTGGTTATTACTCCTGCCCAGAAACTAGAATATGCATATAATTGCTTGATTTGGATAGAAAACACCCTAAAGTTTCTAAAACTGTTTGAATGGTGTCTGTGAGTATAACAGAACTTATATGGCAGGCAAAAACCTGAGAAGACTCCTTACAGGAAGTGCCCTCTCTGACCATTTCTTGGCCTTCTACACTCTCTTTATTGAAAACTGAGGATCTCTGCTGTAACGTGACACTTCCTACGGCTCACCTAGGCTCTCAGAAGGTGGCAGAACGTTGAATGATGACTTTGCAGGCCATGGCTGAAAAACAGTAGCGCATTTGGTAAGTGGTCGATCAGAGAACAATGAGACAGGGGCGCGCGTGCACGAGAAGAGTCCATTTTAGATTTTTAGTCTTTGAACGAAAACAGGGTTTCCCGGTCGGAATATTATCGCTTTTTTACGAGAAAAATCGCATAAAAATTGATTTTAAACAGCGGTTGACATGCTTCGAAGTACGGTAATGGAATATTTAGAATTTTTTTGTCACGAAACGCATCGAGCGCGTAACCCTTCGGATAGTGTCTTGAACGCACGAACAAAACAGAGGATATTTGAACATAACTATGGATTATTTTGAACCAAACCAACATTTGTTATTGAAGTAGAAGTCCTGGGAGTGCATTCTGACGAAGAACAGCAAAGGTAATCCAATTTTTCTTATAGTAAATCTGAATTTGGTGAGGGCCAAACTTGGTGGGTGTCAAAATAGGTAGCCCGTGATGGCGGGCTATCTACTCAGAATATTGCAAAATGTGCTTTTGCCGAAAAGCTATTTTAAAATCGGACATAGTGATTGCATAAAGGAGTTCTGTATCTATAATTCTTAAAAGACTTGTTATTTTTTGTGTGAACGTTTATCGTGAGTAATTTAGTAAATTCACCGGAAGTTTGCGGTGGGTATGCTCATTCTGAATGTCACATGCTAATGTAAAAAGCTGTTTTTTTATATAAATATGAACTTGATTGAACAAAACATGCATGTATTGTATAACATAATGTCCTAGGAGTGTCATCTGATGAAGATCATCAAAGGTTAGTGCTGCATTTAGCTGTGGTTTGGGTTTATGTGACATTATATGCTAGCTTGAAAAATGGGTGTCTGATTATTTCTGGCTGGGTACTTTGCTGACATAATCTAATGTTTTGCTTTCGTTGTAAAGCCTTTTTGAAATCGGACAGTGTGGTTAGATTAACGAGAGTCTTGTCTTTAAAATTGTGTAAAATAGTCATATGTTTGAGAAATTGAAGTAATAGCATTTCTAAGGTATTTGAATATCGCGCCACGGGATTCCACTGGCTGTTGAGTAGGTGGGACGATTTCGTCCCACATACCCTAGAGAGGCTAAACATCCGTCATCACCCCTGAGATTACTCCTTTGACGGGTGCTCTACTCCGAAGTTCAAAATACAATACTCTGTTGTCCGGATTCTTTTGAGGCCAACTGCAATCTTCCTCTGCTCGTCAGAATACGATGAATAAAAATAAGACCACTCCTGGTCACTCTTACAGACTCCAGTTTTCCAAGCGAAAACTTCACAATTTTCAACACCTCAAACTGGATTCCCACATCTGCATCCTTATTCAACAACCGCTTCCCAACAAGAAGTGATTCATTATCATTTAAGCACCCATCATCCACTCCAATTTCAGATAATTATCCTCTTTGTTCCAGTTTTTGATATTACTGTTTTCCATTCAGAACATTCGTCAAATTTACTTGACGTGCTGCTTAATTCGAACTCATCAACCACTTCCGCCATCTTCCTCTCCTGACCTCCCGCTACCTAATCGACTGTGGTATAACTCCCTTATAAACTCAGCAAAAAAAGAAACGTCCCTTTTTCAGGACCCTGTCTTTCAAAGATAATTCGTAAAAATTCAAATAACTTCACAGATCTTCATTTGTAAAGGGTTTAAACACTGTTTCGCATGCTTGTTCAATGAACCATAAACAGTTAATGAACATGCACCTGTGGAACGGTCGTTAAGACTAACAGCTTACAGACGGTAGGCAATTAAAGTCACAATTATGAAAACTTAGGACACTAAAGAGGCCTTTCTACTGACTCTGAAAAACACCAAAAGAAAGATGCCTAGGGTCCCTGCTCATCTGCGTGAACGTGCCTTAGGCATGCTACAAGGAGGCATGAGGACTGCAGATGTGGCCAGGGCAATAAAATGAAATGTCTGTACTGTGAGATGCCTAAGACAGCACTACAGGGAGACAGGACAGACAGCTGATCGTCCTCGCAGTGGCAGACCACGTGTAACAACACCTGTACAGGGTCGGTACATCCGAACATCACACCTGCGGGACAGGTACAGGATGGCAACAACAACTGCCCGAGTTACACTAGGAACGAACAATCCCTCCATCAGTGCTCAGACTGTCCACAATAGGCTGAGAGAGGCTGGACTGAGGACTTGTAGGCCTGTTGTAAGGCAGGTCCTCACCAGACATCACCGGCAACAACGTTGCCTACGGGCACAAACCCACTGTCGCTGGACCAGACAGGCCTGGCAAAAAGTGCTCTTCATTAACAAGTCGCGGTTTTGTCTCACCAGAGGTGATGATCGGATTTGCGTTTATCGTCGAAGGAATGAGCATTACACCGAGGCCTGTACTCTGGAGCGGGAGCGTTACAGAGAAGACATCCTCCTCCTTCATGTGGTACCCTTCCTGCAGGCTAATCCTGACATGACCCTCCAGCATGACAATGCCACCAGCCATACTGCTCGTTCTGAGTGTTCTGAGTGTTCTGCCATGGCCAGCGAAGAGCCCGGATCTCAATCCCATTGAGCATGTCTGGAACCTATTGGATCGGAGGGTGAGGGCTAGGGCCATTCCCCCCAGAAATGTCCGGGTTCAACTTGCCGGTGCCTTGGTGGAAGAGTGGGGTAACATCTCACAGCAAGAACTGGCAAATCTGGTGCAGTCCATGGGGAGGAGATGCACTGCAGTACTTAATGCAGCTGGTGGCCACACCAGATACTGACTGTTACTTTAGATTTTGACCTCCCCTTTGTTGAGGGACACATTATTCCATTTCTGTTAGTCACATGTCTGTGGAACTTGTTCAATTGATGTCTCAGTTGTTGAATCTTGTTATTTTCATACAAATATTTACACATGTTAAGTTTGCTGAAAATAAATGCAGTTGACAGTAAGAGGATGTTTATTTTTTTTGCTGAGTTTAGAACATGAGAGAAAAATAATAATATTAATAAAAAAACAAATACCCTACCATTAACCCTACACTCACTAGGGTTAACTCCCGTGTGGCTCAGTTGGTAGAGCATGGTGTTTGCAACACCAGGGTTGTGGGTTCGATTCCCACAGGGGACCAGTACAGAAAAAAAAATGTATGAAATGTATGCATTCACTACTGTAAGTTGCTCTGGATAAGAGCATCTGCTAAATGACTAAAATGTTAATGTGAAAACCTACCAATATACTCTTCTATTTACTCTTACCTCAGGCCAACAGCTTGAAAGGATGGGATACCACCACTTAACACATCCTGTAACTCTCCTGACGTCAAGTATCGCAAACCCAAATACCTCTATGCACACCACCACCTCAATTTTCTGTGACTTACGTTCCATCCCTGCAGTTCAGTTGATAGCCATTGCTATAAATGCTAAAAATCCAATCTTTCTGAAGCATACAGTGAGGGAAAAAAGTATTTGATCCCCTGCTGATTTTGTACGTTTGCCCACTGACAAAGAAATGATCAGTCTAGGATGAGGAGGAATGCTTCCTATGACCCCAAGAACACCATCTCCACCGTCAAACATGGAAGTGGAAACATTATGCTTTGGGGGGGTTTTCTGCTAAGGGGACAGGACAACTTCACCGCATCAAAGGGACAATGGACGGGCCATGTACCATCAAATCTTGGGTGAGAACCTCCTTCCCTCAGCCAGGGCATTGAAAATGGGTCATGAATGGGTATTCCAGCATGACAATGACCCAAAACACACGGCCAAGGCAACAAAGGAGTGGCTCAAGAAGAAGCACATTAAGGTCCTGGAGTGGCCTAGCCAGTCTCCAGACCTTAATCCCATAAAAAGTCTGTGGAGGGAGCTGAAGGTTCAAGTTGCCAAATGTCAGCCTCGAAACCTTAATGACTTGGAGAAGATCTGCAAAGAGGAGTGGGACAAAATCCCTCCTGAGATGTGTGCAAACCTGGTGGCCAACTAAAAGAAACGTCTGACCTCTGTGATTGCCAACAAGGGTTTTGCCACCAAGTACTAAGTCATGTTTTGCAGAGGGGGTCAAATACTTATTTCCCTCATTAAAATGCAAATCAATGTATAACATTTTTGACATGCGTTTTTCTGGATTTTTTGTTGTTATTCTGTCTCTCACTGTTCAAATAAACCTACCATTAAAACTATAGGCTGATCATTTCTTTGTCCGTGGGCAAACGTACAAAATCAGCAGGGGATCAAATACTTTTTTCCCTCACTGTATATCACTTGTTGGCCTATCCCTCTGTACTGGTACAGATCTACTACTCACACCACTCCTTTCAGGATCCCTCCCCCTTGATCCATCTTCCTCTACTTTCTTCACTGCCTCAGCACACAACAACTTCTGCGCTACACTAACCCTGGAAACCTCAATCCTGCCTCTCTTGCACTGGACATTTCTGATCCCCAGCCCCATGGGCACTCCTACAATTAACACATATTGTACCACTAATTTCCCTAATACAACACATTCCTTTGTATCGTGCCCTTCTGCACACTGCTCACACCTAGGAACCTCCCTCCTACACACTGCTGCCACATACCCATAAGCTTGACACCTGTAACAGCATAATGTATTCAGCACAAAGCTCATACTGGATAACTTATATATCCTAATATCACTTTTGTCTTTGGCAAAGACAATAACAAAACTCTAAATGACAGACACCACTCACGCTACCCTGTCTGCGTCGCACTAAACAACGAGCATCACAAACACCGGGAATCTTCCCCTTCAGTTGGTCATCTTTCATATTTACCCCTTCCCCAGTAATCACTCCTCTCAATGGCACCCTTTCCTTGAGAGCAAAACAATGCACCTCTCTTGTCCCCATTCGTTTAACGCGGAGTGCCTGCTCCGTCTGACCAGCAGAAACACGAACAATTATCACAAGACCATTTCTGGTTACCTTCACTGATTCCACAGCACCCAACTCTGTTTTTACCCACCCCGAAACCACAGATGGAACAGCCAAAAGGCAAAGGTCCACTTTAAAAAATAAAAAAAAGTACTCCTACTGTCACAAACTCATCTTTATCCTGACCCTTAGTGGAAGCCTCGCGCTCCGAGGTAGAGACATTTTTGAAATCGTCAGGGTTTATTACTTTGTGGTTGTGGTAACTAGTGACAACCATTATGACACCTCGTAAATCTTTTTCGGTGACAACCATTGCTATGTACAGTGCATTTGGAATGTATTCAGACCCTTGACTTTTCCCACATTTTGTTACGTTACAGCCTTATTTTAAAATGGATTAAATCGTTTTTTCCCCTCATCAATCTATACACAATACCCCATAATGACAAAGAAAAAACAGGTTTCTAGAAATGTATGCACGTGTATTAGAAATGAAAACAGAAATATTACATTTACATAAGTATTCAGACCCTTTACTCAGTACTTCATTGAAGCACCTTTGGCAGCAATTACAGCCTCAAGTCTTCTTGGGTATGACGCTTCAAGCTTGGCACACCTGTATTTGGGGAGTTTCTCCCATGTTTCTCTGCAGATCCACTAAAGCTCTGTCAGGTTGGATGTTGAGCGTTGCTGCACAGCTATTTTCAGGTCTCTCCAGAGGTGTTCGGTTGGGTTCAAGTCCGGGCTCTGGCTTGGCCACTCATGGACATTCAGAGACTTGTCCCGAAGCCACTCCTGCGTTGGCTTGGCTGTGTGCTGGTGGGTCATTATCCTGTAGGAAGGTGAACATTCACCACAGTCTGAGGTCCTGAGCGCTCTAGAGCAGGTTTTCATCAAGGATTTGCCTGTACTTTGCTCCGTTCATCTTTCCCTCGGTCCCGACTAGTCTCCCAGTCCCTGCCACTGAAAACACCCACTGCCACCACCATGCTTCAACGTAGGGATGGTGCCAAGTTTCCTCCAGACGTGACACTTGGTGTTCAGGCCAAAGAGTTCAATATTGGTTTCATCAGACCAGATAATCTTGTCTCTCATAATCTGAGAGTTATTTCGGTGCCTTTTGGCAAACTCCAAGCGGGCTGTCATGTGCCTTTTACTGAGGAGTGGCTTCCTTCTGGCTGCTCTACTATAAAGGCCTGATTGGTGGAGTGCTGGAAGGTTCTCGCATCTCCACAGAGGAACTCTGGAGGTCTGTCAGGTCTGTCACCTCCCTGACCAAGTCCCTTCTCCCTCGATTGTTCAGTTTGGCCTGGCAGACAGCTCTAGGAAGAGTCTTGGTGGCTCCAAACTTCTTCCATTTAAGAATGATGGAGGCCGCTATGTTCTTGGGGACTTTCAATGCTGCTTTTGGGGGGGGGGGGGGGGGGGGGGGTGAGCTCCAATTAGAGGCAGCTGGTCATCGTTGTCTCTAATTGGGGATCATATTTAAGTGGTTGTTTTTGTGGGAGAGTATTTTGAGTAAGTGTATGTTGCACCTCTTCGTCACGGTTTGTTGTTTTGTTCATTAGTTTATTTGTATGTTTTGCATAGTTTCACAGGTGTAATAAAATGTGGAATGATACACACGCTGCGCTTTGGTCCCATTCTTCAGACAGCCGTGACACCGACTCTTTTCTCTGTATGTATCAACGATGTCGCTCTTGCTGCGGGTGATTCCCTGATCCACCTCTACGCAGATGACACCATTCTGTATACATCTGGCCCTTCTTTGGACACTGCGTTAACAAACCTCCAAACGAGCTTCAATGCCATACAACACTCCTTCCATGGCCTCCAACTACTAAAAAATGCTAGTAAAACGAAATGCATGCATTTCAACCGTTCGCTGCCCGCACCCGCCCGCCCGACCAGCATCACTACTCTGGAAGGTTCTGACTTAGAATATGTGGACAACTACAAATATCTAGGTGTCTGGCTAGACTAAACACTCCTTCCAGACTCATATTAAACATCTCCAATCTGAAATTAAATCTAGAATGGGCTTTCTATTCCGCAACAAAGCCTCCTTCTGTCACGAGTATCTTATGGAGTAGACCAAGGTGCAGCGGGAACATGTATACTCATCTTCTTTATTTTTATAAAAAGAAGGAAAAACAAAAGAAACACATGTACAAAACAACAAACCACACTAAACAGTCCTGTCAGGTGCACAGACACAAAACAGGAGACAACTACCCACAAATCCCATAGAAAAAACACACCTCTTAAATTGGACCTTCAATTAGAAGCAACGAGGAGCAGCTGCTTCTAAATGAAGGTCAACCCAAATAAACTACACATAGAAATATAAAGACTAGAACGAATAGAAATATACTAACATAGAACATAGCCCAACAAACCCCAAAATACTCTAAACAAACACACCCCTGCCACGTCCTGACCAAACTACAATAACAAATAACCCCTTTACTGCTCAGGATGTGACAGTACACCCCCCCCCCCCCAAAGGTGCAGACCCCGGATGCAACTCACACAAAAAATAAACAAAAAAAGAAACCCCAAAACAAAAATAATCCCAAACTAAAGGGAGGGAAGGGAGGGTTTGCTCCCGTCACCGACGGTTCTTGTGCTACACCCCCCCCCCCTCCCCAACCACACCTACTATGGAGGTGGATCAGGCTCCGGCCTTACTCCCCAACCTAACCTGTCCACCCCCGCTAAATACTTATTAAATATTACCCCTCCCGAAGTCTCTGGGCTATGGCGCATCACTGAAGACCTCGGGCTGATGTGCGTCGCTGGAGACCTCGGGCTGATGCGCGTCGCTGGAGACCTCGGGCTGAAGGGCGACTCTGGGAGCTCCGGACTGGAGGGCGACTCTGGCTGCGCCGATTCCGGACTGTAGGGCGACTCTGGCTGCGCCGATTCCGGACTGTAGGGCGACTCTGGCTGCGCCGATTCCGAACTGTAGGGCGACTCTGGCTGCGCCGATTCCGAACTGTAGGGCGTCTCTCTCGGTTCCGGACTGTGGGTCGTCTCTCTCGGTCAACCCAAATAAACTACACATAGAACTAAAAAGACTAGAACGAACATAGAAATATACTAACATAGAACATTAACCACAAACCCCGAAACACTCTAAACAAACACCCCTCTTTAAACAGAACATAGCCCAACAAACCCCGAAACACTCTAAACAAACACACCCCTGCCACGTCCTGACCAAACTACAATAACAAATAACCCCTTTACTGGTCAGGACGTGACACCTTCACTCACGCCACCAAACATACCCGAGTAAAACTGACTATCCTACCGATCCTCAACTTCGGCGATGTCATTTACAAAATAGCCTCCAACACTCTACTCGGCAAACTGGATGCAGTCTATCACAGTGCCATCCATTTTGTCACCAAAGCCCCATATACCACCCACCACTGCGACCTGTATGCTCTAATAAGGCTGGCTCTCGCTACAAATTAGTCGCCAGACCCACTGGCTTGAGGTCATCTATAAGTCTTTGTTAGGTAAAGCTCTGCCTTATCTCAGCTCACTGGTCACGATAACAACACCCACCTGTAGCACGCGTTCCAGCAGGTATATCTCACTGGTCATCCCCAAAGCCAACACCTCCTTTGGCTGCCTTTCCTTCCAGTTCTCTGCTGCCAATGACTGGAACGAATTGCAAAAATCGCTGAAGCTGGAGACTTATATTTCCCTCAATAACTTTAAACATCAGCTATCCAAGCAACTAACCAATCGCTGCAGCTGTACATAGCCCATCCAATCTACCTACCTCATCCCCATATTATTTTTATATACTTTTCTGCTCTTTTGCACACCAGTATGTCACGACTCCCGCCGAAGTCGGCCCCTCTCCTTGTTCGGGCGGCGTTCGGCGGTCGACGTCACCGGCTTACTAGTTGCCACCGATCGATGTTTCACTGTTCGTTTGGTTTTGTCTTTATTGTGTACACCTGTTTTTGATTTCCCTAATTATGTTTATTATTTAACCCTCTGCATTTCCTGTTTGTCTTGTCGGTGATTGTTTCCTGTTTTGTGTTCTTGGAGGGGTTGTTCCCCTATCCTGTATTTTGTATTAGAAGAAGTTTATTCATGAATTTTAGTAAACACGTATTTTGTTTACACTCATCCATGTGTCCTGCGCCTGACTCCGACACTTCTTCTAACTAGAGCATTACACAGTACTTCTACTTGCACATCATCATCTGCACATCTATCACTCCAGTGTTAATTTGCTAAATTGTAATTACTTGCTACTATGGCCTATTTATTGCCTTACCTCCTCACGCCATTTGCACACACTGTATATAGACTTTCTTTTTTTCTATTGCGTTATTGACTGTAGACTTGTTTATTCCATGTGTAACTCTGTGTTGTTGTTTGTGTCTCAGTGCTTTGCTTTATCTTGGCCAGGTCGCAGTTTTAAATGAGAACTTGTTCTCAACTAGCCTACCTGGTTAAATAAAGGTCAAAATTTTAACAAAAATAAATGATATCTTTTACAATTACGACCTGATCAAGATAAGAGCCATACACCTAAGCAAAGAAGAAAATTCCTGAAAACTCAACACATAAACAGAAAACAACATATCTACAACATGGGTTGTGTGCACCGAATGTCATTAAAAACACAGGGAACACAACTACAATCTTAAAGCAGTTGCAGGGGTGGATAACCAGGTAATTTAAACTGTTGATGAAACTGGGGACCCGTCTAACAATTCCAGAGAGAGAGAATGTTTTTGTAATGTTACCCGTAATGTTCCCCTAATGTTTGAGAGTCCAGTTTTTCATTAGTTAGGGGAACTATGTTAGCAAAAACCTTCTGAGAACCTTTTAAGCATGTTTTGGCGTTAAAGCTAGGAGAACATTACCTTAATGTGTCCAGTTTTCTGAGGGTTAGGAGAATATCCCATCAACGTACCACCACACATACACAGAATATGGTTGTCATGTTCTCAGAATATAAGCTAATAATGTTCTAGAGAACATTACAAGAACATTTGTGTGTCCAGTTTTCTGTGGGTTAGGAGAATGTTCCATCAACGTCCCACCAAACATAATGAGTAGAACAGACTTGGAAGCTGGCTCAGCTGGCTCAGTAGAACAGACACTGGCTCAGCATGTTAAATATCCACATATACTGCAGGGGCGAAAATCTGATATCAACTTTGGAGGGGACAATTACATGAAATTTTCTCAAGAGGAATTCCTGAGGGGGACACCAAAAGTAGTGCTGTAACACATAGCCTACATTGTACTACCAGTACCCAAAACTACACAACTAATCACAACAGCAATACCATTGCCTTTAACAAATCTTAGTTCAGTCACCAGTTTAAGTTGAGAGTGGGGGTATCCATGGCATTTTCCAATTATGTTCCTATTTTACAAGTCAAAAAATTTTAGAACCTTTCATAATGTTGCCAAACAAAGACTCAACAAACTTACCTGAGACTCCCTGTCTCTGCCAGTCTGTCCCTGCATATCTGTCCCCAACTCTGCTGTCTGCTGTCATCATTGTGAAACATTTCCATTAGAATTTCATTTCTTTCTTATGAACATTTTATCAACTAGTCTTTGAGATATTAGGCTACTAGGGTTCTTACTTTGCGTTTTGGTGTACTGAAAAATACTCTGATATCCGTCTTTTATTTTTCTGCCATTTTTCTACCTGGCTGGCTACACACACACACAGTGTGTATGTTATTTACAGTAGGAGATGGTTTTCTATCATCTTATCTTTTATCATTCTATTTGGGCTTTGATCTAAAAGGTAGCTAGCAAATGTGAAACGGATTAAAATGACAAGAGTTGACAGCTGTATGAGTTCACCATTTACACAACATATGCTGCAACCTTTTGTAATTTTAATAGTTTGTTTCATATTGGCTGGCTTCCAACAATAGCTGAATTTGCAAAGCTAGCGAGCACCAATTCCGTTTCAGTGGTGTTTGCTATAATCTTTGCTACCCGGGTTAAATAAAGGTGAAATAAAATAAATAAATAAAAGTTCCCTTGCGACAATTTAGCTTTTGCAACGAGACCATTAAATATATTTAAGACAATGGTAGAAGAGAGTGTAGTTCTGTTCAGTTTGGACTCCAGTTTATCGCTAACCTTATCACAGGGACTTTGAAGCACTAACTTACATCATCTGCATGCTGATCTTGGAATAAATTGACGATAGCAAAGATTCCATCTTTGACGAGGCCACATAAATGGAATAGGTACTAGCTAGCTTAATAGTTAATATTTACGCGCAAGCTCTGCATATTCAGCTAGTGAATGTGCGCGATTGTCTGGATTAACCTCACGTCAATTACGTTCATTGAGTGCCTTTCAGACAGTGGATACGACCCCTCTGTTACCTTGCCAACTAAGGAACTGGCAGTGATTCAAACCATTGTGAGGCAAAGGGTGGGGGGGGTCGCAATCTTTTGAAACTTAAAAACACGCTATTAAGTGTCTATAATCAGCACAATTGCTTTCATTGCGTATTATTAATATTATTTAAATTACATAGTTATGTTTCAGTGATATATTGGGGGGGACAAATCCTATTTTTCCCAGGATGGGGGGGTCGTGTCCCCCCCGTCCCCCCCGGGATTTCAGCCCCTGATGTACTGTACATGTAGGCCCTGTCCCCAAACGGATCTATGATATAGGAATGACATATTCCCCAAAATGTAATGTAATTAAGACTGTTGAGGGAATGACTCTGCTGTATCCCCCAAGCAGAGATCTTCTTAACAAGTAGATCCACTTCAATTAAGGGGGGGCTGAAGAGGTATAATGGGTTTGGGAAAGTTCAAATGTATATGAGGATGCTTAATAGACATGTCCCAGCTAAGACCTTACATCGGTAAAGCTTACATCTGTTTGTCATCAATATTGGGGCCTTCTGACCTCAGATCCCAGCTAAGGCCTTACATTTGTCAAGCTTATACCCCTTTGTTCTCAATATTGGGGCCCGCAATACCCTGAATTGCTACAGCACACACACACACACACACACACACACACACACACACACACACACACACACACAGACACT
The DNA here is from genome assembly GCF_901001165.1 of Salmo trutta. Classification (NCBI taxonomy): domain Eukaryota; kingdom Metazoa; phylum Chordata; class Actinopteri; order Salmoniformes; family Salmonidae; genus Salmo; species Salmo trutta. The sequence goes on from NC_042961.1 coordinate 30,574,742, forward strand.
TCACAATTAGACATACAACAACTCCCCCAACCAAGGACTCACAGAGGCCATCAATGAATAATGATTATTTGTAGAGAGATAGAGAGTGCGGGATATTGAGAGAGAGAGAAACAGAGAGAGAGAGAGAGAGAGAGAGAGCGAGCGAGCGAGAGATTGAGAGAGAGAGAGCGAGAGTGAGAGAGAGGCCACAGTTTGGGGATGAGACTTCTGATTGTGTTTAATACACCCTATGTAAAATAAAATGAATACCTAGAGAGTTTTTATTAACATTATTTAACATTGTATTTTCTTTTGGACAACAATTTAAGCATAGATGTTTGTGAAGCAGTTGGATAACCAGCAGAGGGGGCTGTCAGAGAGGCTGATGTCTTTGAGGTTATTGATGAGAAAGGAGTGTAACTGTGTCAAATGCTTTGGAGAGGTATGCTTTTTGTCCAGGGAGGAGAACATGTAATTGAGAACCTTGGTTGTGGCTGTTATGCAGCTATGACCTTTTCGGAAACCAGACTGGAACTTGGAGAGGATGTGGTTATGGCTCAGGTAGTGGGTAAGCTGGGTGTTCACTATCTGCTCCAGGAGTTTGAAGAGGCAGGAAAGAATGGATAAAGGCAGGTAGCAGTTGGGATCAGTGATGTCACCACATTTGAACAGTGAGTAAACATACAGTGCCCTCGGAAAGTATTCAGACCCTTTAACTTTTTCCACACTTTGTTAGGTTACAGCCTTATATTAAAATGGATTAAATCGTTTTTTTCCCTCATCAATCTACACACAATACTCCATAATGACAAAGCAAAAACAGGTTGTTAGAAATCTTTGCTAATTTATTACAAATAAAAAACTTAAATATCACATTTACATAAGTATTCAGATCCTTTACTCAGTACTTTGTTGAAGCACCTTTGGCAGCGATTACAGACTTAAGTCTTCTTGGGTATGACGCTACAAGCTTGACACACCTGTATTTGGCGAGTTTCTCCCATTCTTCTCTGCAGATCCTCTAAAGCTCTGTCAGGTTGGATGGGGAGCATCGCTGCACAGCTATTTTCAGGTCACTCCAGAGATGTTAGATTGGGTTCAAGTCCGGGTTCTGGCTGGGCCACTCAAGGACATTCAGAGATTTGTCCCGAAGCCACTCCTACGTTGTCTTGGCTGTGTGCTTAATTTTCACACAAATCTGAGGTCCTGAACACTCTGGAGCAGGTTTTCATCAAGGATCTCTATGTACTTTGCTCCGTTCATCTTTCCCTCGATCCTGTCTAGTCTCCTATTCCCTGCCGCTGAAAATCATCCCCACAGCATGATGCTGCCACCACCATGCTTCACCGTAGGGATGGTGACAGGTTTCCTCCAGACGTGATGTTTCGCATTCAGGTCGAAGAGTTCAATCTTGATTTCATCAGACCAGAGAATCTTGTTTTTCATGGTCTGAGAGTCCTTCAGGTGCCTTTTTGCAAACTCCAAGCAGGCAGTCATGGGCCTTTTACTGAGGAGTGGCTTCCATTTGGCCACTCTACCATAAAGGCCTGATTGGTGGAGTGCTGCAGAAATGGTTGTCCTTCTGGAAGGTTCTCTCATCGCCACAAATGAACTCTGAAGCTCAGTCAGAGTGACCATCGGGTACTTGGTCACCGGCCTGACCAAGGCCCTTCTCCCCCGATTGCTCAGTTTGGCCAGGCATCCAGCTCTGGGAAGAGTCTTGGTGGTTCCAAACTTCTTCCATTTAAGAATGATAGAGGCCACTGTGTTCTTGGGACCTTCAATGCTGCAGACATTTTTTGCTACCCTTCCCCAGATCTGTGCCGCGACACAATCCTGTCTTGGAGCTCTATTCCTTTGACCTCATGGCTTGGTTTTTGCTCTGTCAACTGTGGGACCTTATATAGACAGGAGAATGGGGTGTGTCTTTCCAAATCATGTCCAGTCATTTGAATTGACCACAGGTGGACTCCAATCAAGTTGTAGAAACATCTCAAGGATGATCAATGGAAGCAAGATGCACCTGAGTTCAATTTGGAGTCTCATAGCAAAGGGTCTGAATACTTAAATAAGGTATTTCTGTTTTTTATGTTGAATAAATTTGCAATAATTCTAAAAACCTGATTTTGCTTCGTCATTATGGGGTATTGTGTGTAGATTGAAGAAGGGAATTTTTTTTTTTAAATCGATTTTAGAATAAGGCTTTAACGTAAGAAAATGTGGAAAAAGGGAAGTGGTCTGAATACTTTCCAAATGCACTGTATACCCTGCAGAGTAAATGGTAATCATATCAATGCAATGAACTGTAGTTGTTTCCTCAGGTAAATGGAGTAGTTACTATGAAATGCATTATGTTGTCTGCAGTTTGACAACAGAGCCAGAAATGGTTGACGATGTCTTTGATCCAGACCAGAATGATGGATTGTCCAGAAATCTTTCCTGCCTGTGTTTGGTATAACAGATAATTCCAGGGAGAGAAAGTCCATTACACATGATTACACTTCTACCCAGACAGCACCTCAATTAATCAGCATTACTAAAGAAATGGTAATAAGTGCCTGGTATGCATATAATTTGTGCTTAAAAAGACTATTGGCCCACAATCCTCATGATTAGCATAGGCAATTTACATGACAGGAAAAGGACCGATGTGCTAATCGGATGAGTCTACTATCAGAGCATAACAGTCATCTCATTTAAATTGTATTTGTGCAATCTCTGAATGTAGTTGTGGACAAAATCAGCAACACTTCCAGAGACCACAGAACAATCGGTTTTATTGAATGAGATTTTAATGCGAGCAATACCTCAAGACTAATATTAAAGAAGTCTCAAGGTATTGCTCGCCTGAGGTAGAGTACCTCATGATAAGCTGTAGACCATAATATCTACCAAGAAAGTTCTCATCTATATTATTCATAGCCGTCTATTTACCACCACAAACCGATGCTGGCACTAAGACAGCACTCAACGAGCATTACATGCTCGTTGAGTGCTACTACACTGGCTCTGACGCTCGTCGGATGTGGCAGGGCTTGCAAACTATTACAGACTAAAAAGGGAAACATAGTTGCGAGCTTCCCAGTGACGCGAGCCTACCAGATGAGCTAAATGCCTTCTTTGCTCTCTTCAAGGGCAAGCAATACTGAAGCATGCATGAGAACATGCTTGCTCACATCCGTAGCGGATGTGAGCAAGACCTTTAAACAGGTCAACATTCATAAGGCCGCCAGACGGATTACCAGGGCGTGTACACAGACCATGCGCGGACCAACTGGCAAGTGTCTTCACTGACATTTTCAACATCTCCCTGACTGAGTCTGTAATACCCACGTTTCAAGCAGACCACCATAGTCCCTGTGCCCAAGAATGAGAAGGTAACTTGCCTAAATGACAACCGTCCCGTAGCACTCACGTCGGTAGCCATGAAGTGTCTTGAAAGGCTGGTCATGGCTCACATCAACACCATCATCCCGGAAACCCTAGACCCACTCCAATTCGCATACCGCCCCAACAGATCCACAGATAACGCAATCTCACTCCACTCTGCACTTTCCCACCTGGACAAAAGGAACACCTATGTGAGAATGCTGTTCATTGACTACAGCTCAGTGTTCAACACCATAGTGCCCACAAAGCTCATCACTAAACTAAGGACCCTGGGACTAAACAACTCCCTCTGCAACTGGATCCTGGACTTCTTAGAAAAAGTTGTATTATTCAGCAAGGCACTTAACCTCCAATTGCTCCAGGGTAGCCTACGCAAGCTCTCTGGTAATTGGGATATGTAAAAAAAAATCGCACATTTCAAATGCACTTGTGTGTTTATGGACCAATATCAACAATTGTTATTATCAGTAGAGCACGTCATTTGTAGTTGCACTCACCGCATTTACTTTCTTGCCCAGATGTTTGCCGCCATGCCACATGTCAAGGGAATGAAGAATACTAGAGTCCTTGTACTTTCCTTTCTCTGGATCTGTAATGGAAGTAGGACAATACAGATTGGAATAACCACGTTCAAACTCAAAACACACTTGGATAATTGTGAACATGTCAACATGTAGGTAAAAAATGATAAAACATTGTGCAATCCCGTGTCAATATAGGTCCTACATACAGACAGAGGTGCACTTACTCATTCATGCCGAAATCTGCATAATGTGCGTCAGTGTAGATCTCCTTCAACTTGACCTCCAAGAGGAGCTGGTCAATTGTCCTAATAAAGGCCTGCTTTTCCACCACGACAGAGTTCCTCTGTGTCTCCTGCTTATCCACCGTGACAATGTGGATGATATCCTTCGACTCATTCTCGATGGTGATATACGAGCAAAACTGTGCACAATAAACTATGAAAAGTATTGACAGATAAACGAATGAAAATCAAATCAAATCAAATTTTATTGGTCACATACATGTGTTTAGCAGATGTTATTGCGGGTGTAGCGAAATGCTGGTGCTTCTAGCTCCAACAGTGCAGTAATAACCTAACAAGTAATATCTAACAGTTTCACAACATATACCCAAAATACACGGAAATCTAAGTAAGGAATGGATTAAGAATGTATATACATATACATGTATGTCAGAGCGGCATTGGACTAAGATAGTGGCATAGCACAGAGTACAGTATATACATATGAGGTGGGTGATGCAATATTTACAAACAATAAAAGTGACTAAGATACCGTACAATACTATAGAGTACAGTTGCAAGATACGGAGACAATATTAAAGTGGCTAGTGTTTCATTTCCTTAAAGTGGCCAGTGATTCCTAATCTATGTCTTTAGGCAGCAGCCTCTGATGTGCTGGAGATGGCTGTTTAAGAGTCTGGGGTGTAGTATTGAATGCAATACAGTACATACATACATATGAAATGGGTGATGCAATATGTAAACACAATTTAAAAGTGACTAAGATACCGTAGAATAGTGTGGAGTGCAGTTTATACATACGAGATGAGTAATGCTAGATACGGAACATTATTAATGTGGCTAGTGATCCATTTCTAAAAGTGGCCAGTGATTCCCAATCTATGTCTACAGGCAACCGCCACTGGTGTGCTAGTGATGGGTGTTTAGCAGTCTGATGGCCTTGAGATAGAATTTGTTTTTCAGTCTCTCGGTTCCAGCTTTGATGCACCTGTACTGACCTCACCTTCTGGATGATAGCGGGGTGAACAGGCAATGGCTCGGGTGGTTGATGTTCTTGATGATCTTTTTTTGCCTTACTATGGCATCGGGTGCTGTAAGCGTCCAGGATGGCGGGAAGTTTGCCCCTGGTAATGCATTGGGCAGACCGCACCACCCTCTGGAGAGCTTTGCGGTTGTGGGTGGTGCAGTTGGCGTACCAGGCGGTGATACAGCCCGACAGGATGCTCTCAGTTGTGCATCTGTAAAAGTTTGTGAGGGTTTTAGGTGCTAAGCCAAATTTCTTTAGCCACCTGAGGTTGAAGAGGAGCTGTTGCTTCTTCTTCACCGCACTGTCTGTGTGGGTGGAACATTTCAGTTAGTCAGTGATGTATACGCCAAGGAACTTGAAGCTTTCCACCTTCTCCACTGCAGTCCCATCGATGTGGACAGGGGGGTATTCCCTCTGCTGTTTCCTGAAATCCACAATTATCTCCTTAGTTTTGTTGACATTGAGTGAGAGGTTATTTTCCTGGTACCACACTCCCAGAGCCCTCACCTCCTCCCTGTAGGCTGTCTCATCGTTGTTGGTAATCAAGCCTACTACTGTTGTGATGTCTGCAAACATGATGATTGAGTTGGAGGCGTGCTTGGCCACGCAGTCATAGGTGAACAGGGAGTACAGGAAGGGGCTGAGCACGCACCCTTGTGGGTAGTGTTGAGGATCAGCGAAGAGGAGGTGTTGTTTCCTACCTTCACCACCTGGGGGCGACCCGTCAGGAAGTCCAGGACCCAGTTGTACAGGGCGGGGTTCAGACCCAGGTCCTCGAGCTTGACGATGAGCTTGGAAGGTACTATGGTGTTGAATGCTGAGCTGTAGTCAATGAACAGCATTCTTACATAGTGCCTCTTGTCCAGATGTGACAGGGTGGTGTGCAATGTGATGGTGATTGCATCGTCTGTGGATCTATTGGGGGGTAAGCAAATTGAAGTGGGTCTAGGGTGGCAGGTAAGGTGGAGGTGATATGATCCTTTACTAGTCTCTCAAAGCACTTCATGATGACAGAGGTGAGTGCTACGGGGCGATAGTAATTTAGTTCAATTACCTTAGCTTTCTTAGGTACAGGGACAATGGTGGCCATCTTGAAGCATGTGGGGATAACAGACGGGGATAGGGTGTTTGCACTGTTATGGAAAGTAGTGGCACATCATATAAAGTGAAACACAATATACATATTCTTCTAATTTACCTGAGGAGTCCATTCTGCCGTCAGCTAGAATAAACTACACACACACAAAAAAAGACGTTTAGTAATCAGAAAATGAAACATCAGAAGTAATGTGAGAACAAAATACATTACAAAGCTCATACTATGTTGATGACATAAAATATAGTACCACTTCATATATGGATGACACATGGTAGTCAATGACTACAGCCCTCTTCTCCTGCCAAAACGTAGTTGTTTCCAGAGAGCAGAATGTTGGTTGCCAAAATGAAGTCACCTGCCTGCATACTGTACTTGAAGGTGCGCTGAGAGTTCCACATAACAGAGCAGGGGAGAAAGTGGACAGGAAATAAATATTCAATAAACCTAAAATGTAGTCATGACGGAAACCATTTGCACAATTCAAGTCAAGCACAAAGCAATAGAGAGATGTTAGGCTAAAGTCTAAACAGGACAAATATATAACCTGTTGGGAAAATTTGGACTGTAGGAACATCTCCAGTCATTCCAAAATGACTGCTGTTCCCCTTGAGTTCATCTTGAGCTCGAATGGTGGAAAGCCATCACACTATACCAGTCACATAGTCTTTGTATGTGCACTTGTGTATAGAAAGCTGAAGAAAAGTAGAAAGCTGCTTCAAATTCTCGTCGTAGGTGATAGACACATGCTGGCCAACAATGTCATCTTCACACATTACTTAATTGCTGGTGCCCTGGAAAAGACGGCACATTCAGTTCAGGAGACTCCATAACCATCAATGGAGCTATCATCGGAGCTATCCTCCGAACAGTCATCCTCTGGTTCCCAATCCTCGCTTGTCTCCTACTGGTCATCAGAAGGTCTCGTCTTAAGTCTATACTTGAAAACACACGTTTGCATATATAGTGTAAGTGTATATAGACACCCGTTCAAATTAGTGGATTCAGCTATTTCAGCCACACACATTTCTGACAGCTGTATAAAATCGAACACACAGCCATGCAATCTCCATAGACAAACATCGGTAGTAGAATGCCACCTTTCCAACAAGTCAGTTCTTCAAATCTCTGTCCTGCTAGAGCTGACCCGGTCAACTGTATGTGCTTTTATTGTGAAGTGGAAACGTCTTGGAGCAACAACGGCTCAGCCAGAAAGTAGTAGGCCACATAAGCTTACAGAACAGGACCGCTGAGTGTTGAAGTGCGTAAAAATCCTCTGTCCTCAGTTGCAACACTCACTACCGAGTTACAAACTGCCTCTGGAAGCAACATCAGCACAAGAACTGTTCGTCGGGAGCTTCAGGAAATGGGTTTCTATGGCCGAGTAGTGTGCAATGCCAAGCGTTGGCTAAACTCAGCAAAAAAAGAAATGTCCCTTTTTCAGGACGCTGTCTTTCAAAGATAATTCGTAAAAATCCAAATAACTTTACAGATCTTCATTGTAAAGGGTTTAAACACTGTTTCCCATGCTTTGTGAGACTATTTAGAAGCTGTTAAGGAGCCTTTTGGTCCTAGACTTGGCGTTCCGGTACCGCTTGCCGTGCGGTAGCAGAGAGAACAGTCTAAGACTTAGGTGACTGGAGTCTTTGACAATTTTTGGGGCTTTCCTCTGACACCGCCTAGTATGTACTGTAGGTCCTGGATTGCAGGAAGCTTGGCCCCAGTGATGTACTGGGCCGTACACAATACCCTCTGTAGCGCCTTACGGTCAGATGCCGGGAGGGGATGCAACCGGTCAGGATGTGACAAGTAAAGTTTGATTTGATTTGAATGTCATTGACTGGCCCAGCCAGAGCCCGGACTTGAACAAAATAGAACATCTCTGGAGAGATCTGAAAATAGCCGTGCAGCAATGTTCCACATCCAATCTGATAGAGCTTGAGAGGATCTGCATAGAAGAATGGGAGAAACTCCCCAAATACAGGTGTGCCAATCTTGTAGCGTCATACCCAAGAATCTCGAGGCTTTAATCACTGCCAAATGTGCTTCAACAAAGTACTGAGTTACCCTGAATACTTGTGTAATTGTGATATTTTTATTATGATTTTGTAATACATTTTTAAAAACCTGTTTTTGTTTTGTTGTTATGGGGTATTGTGTGTAGATTGATATGGAATTTAAAACACATTTACATTACATTTAAGTCATTTAGCAGACGCTCTTATCCAGAGCGACTTACAAATTGGGCAAATTTTTTTTTAGAATAAGGCTATATGTGGAAAAAGTCAAGGGGTTTGAATACTTTCCGAATGCACTGTATGTATGGCATCAAAGTTCTCCACAGTGAATTTTGATATATACCAAACATGAATACTATAGTATTATTCTTTCACACATTCCAATAGTCAGTTATCTGGTTACTGTAGAGAGAGAGAGAGAGAGAGAGAGATACATTTTGACCCCTCAAAGGGAGGAAGGGCGTACAGTACTGGGCCTTAAACCATTGTCCTTTATATTTTGGACCAATTCACCTGTATGCCCCAGGTGACAGATAGCACATAAGTTGGTTACATACTGTATGTTTAAGACAGGGCCTACAAATCCTCACTTACTGGACAAATATTGCAAATGAATATTCAGTCTGTTTCCAGAACAGGAAGAGATGGCCCGCACTGTCACATCTGCTCCTGCAACGCCCTCTACTGCTCATCCTGTGTCTCCTTGACCTGCCGCCTCCCCCAGTGCTCTTTCCCTCTCTCTGTGTGTGTGTGTGATTGTGTGGGTGGAGACAGGTGTGCTGGAGTCAGAGCAGATCCCCACCAGCTGCAACCTGTTCCATAATCAAGACCTCTACTAATACACAGCCCTGCCACTTCCACACTGTCAGATCATAATCTCTGCTCATTCTGCCCGCTCTGACTCTGGTCTCTGTCTCCAGTCCCACATCTCGTCATCCTGCTACTCTGTCCTGGAATCCCCACTCTACTACTCCCTTGGATTCCCCTCCGGACCTGCTTACTCTTGAGTCTTCAGTCGAGCTTATGGAACCCAACCTCTAGTCCTCGGGCCCATGGCATGGCATCATTCTGCTTTAGACATGCAAATGTACTTAGATGACACCTTCCTTCAAAAAAGCTTTATTTGTCAAGGACAGAGAGATTACACCACTTTATTTCAGATTAAACATTACAGTCAAGAATTACCAGTCTTTGGCCTCTATTTTTGGCTGACAGCGCTAGTGTCAAACGCACCCTCTTTGGCAATTTTGACTTGTAAAAGCCAGAGCTCTGCTGAATTCCAACCCTGGTGCCACGGTTGGTAATTTACCAACCCTATCAGGTGGGAGGGGGAAAAATATTTGAGCTGTGTCCTTTTGGGCTCCTCTAAGGTGCAGCAGTCTAAGGCACTGCATCTCAGTGCTAGAGGTGTCACTACAGACCCTGGTTCGATTCCAGGCTGTATCACAACCAGCCATGATTGGGAGTCCCATAGAGCGGCGCAAAATTGGCCCAGCGTCGTCTGGGTTTGGCTGGGGTATGCCATCATTGTAAATAAGAATTTGTTATTAACTGACTTGCCTAGTTAAATAAAGGTTACATAAAATGTTAAAAACATGCTCCAATTTTAATCAGCGCTACTGGTGATATTTAAAGCCAGGCGTACACAACCTAATTTTGGCACAGATTTAGCTCTCCCAGACAAGTTTTTGAGATCTGAGAAAAAATCCCCATGTCATTGCCTTTTCAGGGTGCACCACCATCACCGACCCTTGTTAAATGTGAGTGGGACACAGATGCAATCTGAGGGATACCGATCCCGTCTTTGAGCCATCCCAGAATTGTATATTTTAGTCATTTAGCAGACGCTCTTATCCAGAGTGACTTACAGGAGCAATTAGGGTTACGTGCTTTGCTCAAGGGCACATCGACAGATTTTCCACACAGTCGACTCAAGGATTCAAACCAGCGACCCAATGCTGGCCCAATGCTCTATATGCGTTATATTACCAGCTGTTTGGTTTTATCGGCACAAAATCGGCAGTGCTCTTGGAGTGTGAGATGTGCGAAAACAAGTTTTGAGAACAGTGAATAGCAATAGCCAATGAGAGTTCGCCAGAGAAGAAGCCACTGAGATGATACCGTTGTTTCGTATTACCCAGAACGTGTAGTTTTAATGTCCATTTTAACATGCCCTGCTAGCCAATCAGAAATGAGTATTCACCAACAAATATTCACCAACACTGTAGTATAATTTTTTTAATCAGCACGAATAAGATTGAGCAATAAAAAACCCACTCGTGGTGTTCTTAAATTAAACTTGTTATTGACTATATGGAGCACAATACCACAGGGGAGTTTAGAAAGGAGGAACTCCTTCAAACTTTTGTTTCATAGGCTGGCATCTGCACTATGCATCTGTTGCAAGAGTACTTTTTTACTAACTTTCTGATTCTGTTGCAAATTGTTTCTTAAAACCTCTCTGGGCTAGGTGGGACGTTTGCGTCCCACCCTAGTCAACAGCCAGTGGAATCGCGTGGCGCGAAATACAAATACCTCAAATGCTATAACTTCAATTTCTCAAACATATGACTATTTTACACCATTTTAAAGACAAGACTCTTGTTAACACATTGCCCGATTTCAAAAAGGCTTTACAGCGAAAGCAAAACAGATTATGTCAGGAGAGTACCCTGCCAAAAATAATCACACAGCCATTTTCAAAGCAAGCACATATGTCACAAAAACCAAAACCACAGCTAAATGCAGCACTAACCTTTGATGATCTTCATCAGATGACACTCCTAGGACATTATGTTATACAATACATGCATGTTTTGTTCAATCAAGTTCATATTTATATCAAAAACCAGCTTTTTACATTAGCATGTGATGTTCAGAACTAGCATACCCACCGAAAACATCCGGTGAATTTACTAAATTACTCATGATAAACGTTGAAAAAATACATAACAATTATTTTAAGAATTATAGATACAGAACTCCTTTATGCAAACGATATGTCAGATTTGAAAATAGCTTTTCGGCGAAAGCACATTTTGCAATATTCTGAGTACATAGCTCAGCCATCACAGGCTAGCTAATTTGACACCCACCAAGTTTGGGGCTCAGAATTACTATTAGAAAAATTGGATTACCTTTGCTGTTCTTTGTCAGAATGCACTCCCAGGACTTCTACTTGGTTCCAAATAATCCATAGTTATATCCGAATACCTCCGTTTTATTCGTGTGTTCAGGTCACTATCCGAAGGGTAACGCGCGAGCGCATTTCGTGACAAAACATTTCAAAATATTCCATTACCGTACTTAGAAGCATGTCAAACGCTGTTTAAAATCAATTTTTATGCTATTTTTCTCGTAAAATTGCAATAATATTCCAACCGGGCAACGTTGTATTCATTCAAAGACTGAAAGAAAAAAATGGAGAAGTCTCGTGAATGCGCATCTCAGTCTCACTGTCCCCAGGCTGACCACTTACAAACTCTGCTCCTATACTTTGCCCAAAGACAGCAGACACATTCAACTTTCTGGCGGCTTTACAGAGCCAATGGAAGCCTTAGAAAGTGTCACGTTACAGCACAGATGCTGTATTTTCGATAGAGATGCAACAGAAGGACAAAAAATTGTCAGACAGGGCACTTCCTGTATGGAATCTTCTCAGGTTTTGGCCTGCCATATGAGTTCTGTTATACTCACAGACACCATTCAAACAGTTTTAGAAACTTTAGAGTGTTTTCTATCCAAATATACTAATTATATGCATATTCTAATTTCTGGGCAAGAGTAGTAACCAGTTTAACCTCTCTGGGCTAGGTGGCACCAAATCGTCCCACCTACGTAACAGCCAGTTGAATCCTGTGGCGCGATTTTCAAATACCTTAGAAATGCTATTACTTCAATTTCTCAAACATATGACTATTTTACAGCTATTTAAAGACAAGACTCTCGTTAATCTAACCACACTGTCCGATTTCAAAAAGGCTTTACAACGAAAGCAAAACATTAGATTATGTCAGCAGAGTACCCAGCCAGAAATAATCAGACACCCATTTTTCAAGCTAGCATATAATGTCACAAAAACCCAGAAGACAGCTAAATGCAGCACTAACCTTTGATGATCTTCATCAGATGACACACCTAGGACATTATGTTATACAATACATGCATGTTTTGTTCAATCAAGTTCATATTTATATCAAAAACCAGCTTTTACATTAGCATGTGACGTTCAGAACTAGCATACCCCCCGCAAACTTCCGGGGAATTTACTAACAATTTACTAAATTAATCACGATAAACGTTCACAAAAAGCATAACAATTATTTTAAGAATTATAGATACAGAACTCCTCTATGCACTCGATATGTCCGATTTTAAAATAGCTTTTTGGTGAAAGCACATTTTGCAATATTCTAAGTACATAGCCCAGCCATCACGGGCTAGCTATTTAGACACCCAGCAAGTTTAGCCTTCACCAAAATCAGATTTACTATAAGAAAAATGTTATTACCTTTGCTGTTCTTCGTCAGAATGCACTCCCAGGACTTCTACTTCAATAACAAATGTTGGTTTGGTCCCAAATAATCCATCGTTATATCCAAACAGCGGCGTTTTGTTCGTGCGTTCTAGACACTATCCGAAATGGTAAATCAGGGTTACGAGCATGGCGCATTTCGTGACAAAAAATGTCCAAATATTCCATTACCGTACTTCGAAGCATGTCAACCGCTGTTTAAAATCAATTTTTATGCAATTTATCTCGTAAAAAAGCGATAATATTCCGACCGGGAATCTGCGTTTCGGTAAATAGAGGGAAAAAAAGAAAGACGGGGGCGGCCAGTGCACGAGCCTAAGCCCTTTGTCCTCTGATCGGCCACTTGACAAAGGCGATAATGTGCTTCAGCCTGTGGCTGCAATGACGACATTCAGTTTTTTCCCGGGCTCTGAGAGCCTATGGGAGCCGTGGAAAGTGTCACGTTACCGCAGAGATCCTTTGTTTTGGAAAGAGATGTCAAAGAAAGCCAATAAATGGTCAGACAGGCCACTTCCTGTAAAGGAATCTCTCAGGTTTTTGCCTGCCACACCTTTCAAACAGTTTTAGAAACTTTAGGGTGTTTTTTATCCATATCTAATAAGTATATGCATATTCTAGTTACTGGGTAGGAGTGGTAACCAGATTAAATCGGGTACGTTTTTTATCCGGCTGTGAAAATACTGCCCCCTTGCCCCAACAGGCTAAACGGAAACAAACGGAACGAAACGGGGAGGAATTTGTCCAATAGAAACTATTGTTTCCACTGAGTGCTTCCATTTGGTTCTTAAACGGTAAACGGTTTCCTAATGAATACACCCATGGTCAAAAAACAATGATTGATAGGTAGCTTAAACTTCTTCGATTCAACCATTATTGGGTTAAAATACATATACATTTGTGAACAGCCGTCCACAACAACAACAATTCGTAAGACACAAATAGCTAAATGAGAGAGTAGCAGTGTGATTCACTTCAATGTGCTGTCGCCTAGATATAAATAATAAGTTATAGCCTATCCATACCACTGTAAGCTAAACCACCATAGCTGCCGGAAGTAGGACTGCTGAGGGTGCTGCAGCAACCCTTGATAAGTCCGAATACATTTTAAAAAAGTTTTTAAAAAAATACATGATTGAAAATAAATATTTCCCACAAAATCAGTGCACTTGGACTTAAACACTCCTGTACGAGCAGAGACAAATAGTAATGTAGTCAGCCAGGGAGAAAAAAATTGCGCCTTTTTTCAATACTGATTTGAATGTCATTAATCAGAGCCTATACCAAGGCAGGAGATAGAAACACAATTATTGAACAACAATTTGTATTTTCCACAGAAGTGTTCTATACATTTACTTTGAAATTGTTTGTATAGTGCTTGCAGAATGTGCTGCCAGTGTTTGACACTCGCTATCGGTGGGATGCATTTTCTGTTTGAAAAAGATTAAAAGATTCTGCCCACACATCTACATAAATGTGATCAAATTTTCCCAGTTCCAAATCATACAGCAAATGAGGTTTGTGTTACCATAAAAAGTGAATGGAGGGTGTTTTCCTGGTGGGGTTGTAACACTTGTTCACGAGTGCACAAATATAGTATGTTATTTATAAATGAAAACATGCGTACCACAAAATCAACATTTTGCAATGGCCATCTCAGTCTCTGGACTTGAACCACATTGAAAACCTGTGGTTTGAATTGAAGAGGGCAGTCCATCAGCGCAGATGAAGAATATTAAGGATCTGGAAAGATTTTGTGTAGAGGAATGGCCTAAACTGTACATATACACAAGCATACACACACACACACACACACACACACACACACACACACACACACACACACACACACACACACACACACACACACACACACACACACACACACACACACACACACACACCTGTACGTTCACGCTTTACTGTAGTTGTTATCTACCACCACAAAATGCCCCGTTTGAATCCTTACATATTCCTGTTGTTTGTTTCACCTTTCCCCTTCTGTAGCTCTCTATAGCTCTGACCTGGATTAACTCACCTCCTGTTTGTCAGACAGCAGCATTGTTCTGTCCTCCTGTGGAACATTTTTTAGTGTGTGTGTGTGTGTGTGTTCCTGTAGGAGAAATGTAGGCTGTCTGTGGCAGGTTTACAGTTACAGGAGGGAGGAGAAGGGGATGAGAGAGGATGGGAGAGGGTCACGAAGGGGGAGAGAAACAACTGCTGTTGTTTTGCCTTTTTGTTGTAGCGCCCTCTACCTGTCTACTTGATGCACAACTCTTAGAAGAGCCATTCATTTACAGTTTTTCTCAATTGCTAAAATACAATTTCTGAAACCTTGCTCCATTTCCTGAAAACATTAAACACAAAACCTCATCTTCAAGCACTATTTACATAACCTCTGACTCCTCTCGCAAAATGAAACATTCGCCTCAAAACAGTTTTACCTGTGTTCAAAATCAAACACTGCTCTCAAATCATAAACAAAGTGATCAAAATGATACACTCTCAAGCAGTCAGTAAACAATACACCGAAAAATAGAAAACACATTGTTCAAAACATACAATTCTCAGGGAGAAGTACATTTTTAATCAAAAAAAATATTCATATTTTTCCGTCATTGTCTTTTGATGAACGAAAACATGTTCTATCATAGTAGCTCAAAATTGATCAGAAATTACTACTCTGCTTTGCTCTTTGCAATTTTGTTTTTTGTTCTTCCTCCTCCTTGTACCCCTATTTTTACAGTACTGTACCCTGCATCTCACAAACTTGTCCTTTGTCTCTGTGATACTGTAATTCTTGTTCTTTGTTGATATGAACCTGCAACCAGTCAAAATCTATTGAGCAGTCAGTACTGTTAATAAATGGAAAGCACAATGTTCAGGGCCATACAATTTGTCCATTGTACAGTATACAGCCTACAATGCACTGTACTACAGTATACAATACTAAAAGGGACAAAAATCAAAGGAGTAAACATGTGATCAATGTGCTTCTTCTTGTCTTTGGGCTGGGTCAGGCCAGAGCACTTCGTCGACATCACAAGCAATATTGTCCCTCCTGAGGTAACGGGGGAAGAAGCCTCTTGTGTGCCGTATCCAGCCCTGACATGATTCCTCACCTATGTCACCACAGGCTAAATCCATGACTTGCAGCAGATTTACTCTGGTGTAGGGTTGTCTATCATACACTTTCCATCTCCAAGAGGAGAAAAACTCCTCAATCGGATTCAGGAAAGGCGAGTATGGAGGGAGGTACAAGTTCATAAACTGCCCATTGATGTTAAACCATTCCCTTACCTGAGCAGCTCGGTGGAAACTGACATTGTCCCACACTATCACATAGGTGGGAATGGGATTCTCATTTAGCTCTTGACCCTGCTGCTCTTGAACCTGCTGCTCAAATAAAATATCTCTTAGATTGGCAATAAATGTTAGAAGGTGCTGGGTGTTATATGGCCCGAGTGTAACATGGTGATGTAGAACACCATGGTTGCTGATAGCAGCACAGATTGTGACATTGCCACCTCGTTGACCAGGGACTTCAACAATGGCCCGCTGTCCAATCATGTTTCGGCCTCTCCTTCTCCTCTTTGTTAGATTGAAGCCTGCTTCATCGACGAAGATGAACTCATGGGGTCTGTCCAAGGATTCCAAGTAAAATATTGTCTGTGTAGAAATACAATATACTGTATGTAGGATTTTGTAAGTCGTACAGAGACAGTGCTATACTGTAGAGTACAATTAGGCCTACTCTATGCACTTCTGATTCACATACATTGTATGTACTGAAGAGTAATGTCATTCACATAGTATGTGTTAGTACTGTAGACAATCTGGATTACAATGTTTCTGAATGGACACTTATTTGCACGTACTGAGCTCGCAGTTCTTTCACCCTTGGTGAGTTGCCCTCAAAAGGTACTCTGTATACTTGTTTCATTCGCATCCTGTTACTATGGAGGACACGGTCAATTGTGGAAATGCTCACACTGTCGATTCCCTGGAAGTGTGTGTTGTCTTGTATCACTCGTTCCTGGATTTCTCTGAGTCGTATTGCATTATCTTGAAGGACCATGCCAACTTTTTGTAGATTTGCAAGGCTGCCACATGCAGCCTTGCAAATCTTGCTCCCGAGTGAATATAGCTGTCCTTCCACCTGCATGTGGCAGCCTTGCAAATCTACAAAAAGTAGTTGTGCATTTACAAAACATATTCATGCAGTACAATACATACAGTGATTAACTTTACAAATGTCTACTGAAACAGCTGCATATAGTGTAGTACAGTAAATTTGCAATTACAAAAATACAGTAGTATACTGTACCTGTTCTCTTCTCTGAATGTCCTTACTATGGTGGACACAGAAAATCGGCTCAAATTGGGTTGCACTCTAAGTCCTGCTTCCCTCATTGTCAGTCCATGGACAAGAACATGGTCTATAACTGTTGCTCGAATTTCATGAGATATTTCCACTCTTTGTCTTCCTCTTCCTCTTCGTCCTCCTCTTCCTCTTTCTTGCCCTCCTCCTCCTCTTCCTCCTCGTCGCCCACCTCGCATACGCACTCGTCCTCTCACATTGTTTCTTCTATCCATTCTCAGACTTTCTCCTTCCCACCTTCAACAACCTGTTTGCTCTCTGAACTGGCTTATATCGGTTGTGTCGCATCATTTGAAACAGGTTAAATCAATTTTGAGTGGTTGTGTTCAATCAATGACATGTGTTCTCTATTTGTATTTGATTGTTGCCACTTGTGTTTACCAGTATGGATGACATGTGCATTAGAGTGCAGAATGTGTTTTGAGAATGAGAATGTGTTTAGAGTTTTGCTGAAAAGTCTAAGTGAGATCTGCAAATTGTGTTTTACCATGTGAAATGGTTTAAGGTATTGACAACAGACTGCATAATTAACTAAATGAGTCCAGGCAACTGAGAACTTTGTTCAGCCAATGGGTTTTAGTGTTTTAGCAATTGAGAAAAACTGTAATAACATACAGATCGGGGTGTGTGCTATGCGTGCATGCTAATCATCAAGCCTTTGACTAATTGAATCAGGTGTGCCAGTTTAGGGTAAAAACAAAAATGAGAAATTTCTGGGAGTTGGGGTCCGAGGAGAGGTTTGGGAAACCCCGCTTCATAGGAATGAAAGGAATTCTACAGTATTTCAATCAAATATTTAAAGGATGACATGTATTTAAGCATTTTGTTGTTATTATAACAATACAGGGCGATACAGATACGGGAGGCAGATTGTTTAAGTCTCTTATATTTATTATAAAACAAGGGACAGATAAGATACAGGTCGTGGACAGGCAAAAGATCATAAACCAGGAGGTACAGAGTGGCAGGCAGGCTCGAGGTCAGGGCAGGCTGAATGGTCAGGCAGGCAGGCTCAGTGTCAGGACAGGCAAAGGTCAAAACCCGGGAGGACTAGAACAACACAGACTTGGAAAAACACACTGGTTGACTTGACAAGATGAACTGGCAACAGACAAACAGAGAACACAGAAATAAATACCCTGGGAATAATAGGGAAAACGGGTGACACCTGGAGGTGGGTGGAGACAATCACAAAGACAGGTGAAACAGATCAGGGCATGACAGTTATAGTGGGGACAGTAACATTAGTACTCTCTAAAAGTACTATCCCCATCAAAATCCATCTGTTTAAGCATCTCAATCCACCGTATCCGCTGATGTCGGCCTTCCGCATCAGTGGTGGAAGGTGATAGAGCTAGAGCGCTTTTTGTCAAAACAGTAGACATCCCAAAAATCATTCTTCTCACAAAAACTTCTGTAGCTTCTGAATGATTTGGGCTACCAACTACATTTTAGTCATTTGGCAGACACTCTTATCCAGAGTGACTTACAGTAGTGAATGCATACATTTCATTATTTTTTTATTTTTTTTTCCCCGTACTGGTCCCCCGTGAGAATCGAACCCACAACTCTGGCGTTGCAAACACCATGCTCTACCAACTGAGCCACACGGGACCAACTACTAATATGACCCCTCTAATGTTTCAAAACAGATAGAGGCACTAGCCAACAGAGCTCTCTCTGCCAATCAACATCAATCACTATTCAGGACACACTAGTCACACTCAGTGACACAAGAGATCTCCATGTGAGGTCGGTACCTTTGATCTACAGTGCATAAGCATGCACTGTCATCTCCTCAATGATTTGGACTGTCAAATTAGATAGCTGTTATTGTCATCCAGTTCTGTTCCTTAATAAGTTTGGACTTTTCAAGGGAGTCATCTGTAGTCTTTGAAACAGTCCCAGTCATTTCTCTGGTGGTTTGTGTGTTGTGGCTGTGTGGTGTTGTAGATATGTTTGGTATTTACTCTGCCCAATAGAATTGCCTGTAACACAATTTAATAGAACTGCTCTATTGTCAGTGAGTTTAATATGGGTTTAATCACAACCGTGTGGTCCGCAGTGGAAAACGACGCTGAACACACACTCACCAGTTTAATAGTGAGCCAGTATGGTCAAGACTTTCATGAGAGCAGAGAAATATCCCTATTTGAAATAAGATGTTTTAGAGCACCGAGACACACTCCACCGGAGTACAGCTCTATTTCTGCTAGTGTGTGTGTGTGTGTGTGTGTGTGTGTGTGTGTGTGTGTGTGTGTGTGTGTGTGTGTGTGTGTGGTGTGTGTGTGTGTGTGTGTGTGTGTGTGTGTGTGTGTGTGTTTTTGTGGGTATGCAAGAGCGTGTGCCTGATTGTGTGTGTGCGTATGTGTGTGTGAATTTCTGCAATAGCGTGGTCCCTGATTCAACATACAGTGCAAATTTATAAAAATACAAAAATGTAAATATAACATTGATATAAGTATTCAGACCCTTTACTCAGTAGTTTGTTGAAGCACCTTTGGGAGTGATTACAGCCTTGAGTTTTCTTGGATATGACACTAAACGCTTGGCACGCCTGTATTTGGGGAGTTTCTCCCATTCTTCTCTGCAGATCATATCAAGCTCTGTCATGGTGGATGGGGAGCGTTGCTGCTCAGCCATTTTCAGGTGTCTCCAGAGATGTTTAGATCGGGTTCAAGTCCATGCTCTGGCTGGGCCACTCAACACATTCAGAGACTTGTCTCGAAGCCACACCTGCGTTGTCTTGGCTGTGTGCTTACGGTCATTGTCCTGTTGGAAGGTGAACCGTCGTCCCAGTCTGAGGTCCTGAGTGCTCTGGAGCAGGTTTTCATCAAAGATCTCTGTGTACTTTGCTCTGTTCATCTTTGCCTCGATCCTGACTAGTCTCCCAGTCCCTGTCTATGAAAAACATGCCTATTGCATGATGCTGCCCCCACTATGCTTCACCGTAGGGATGGTGCCAGGTTTCCTCCAGACATGAAGCTTGGTATTCGGGACTGAGCAAGGCAGTTAACCCACTGTTCCCCGGGTGCTGGAGACGTGGATGTAGATTAAGGCAGCCCCCCGCACCTCTCTGATTCAGAGAGATTGGGTTAAATGAGTAAGACACATTTCAGTTGAATACATTCAGTTGGACAACTGACTAGGTACCCCCCTTGCCTTTCCCTTTCCAAAGCGTTCAATCTTGGTATCATCAGACCAGAGAATCTAGGTGGCTTTTGGCAAACGCCAAGCGGGCTGTCATGTGCTTTTTACTGAGGAGTGGCTTCCTTCTGGCCACTCTACCATAAAGGCCTGATTGGTGGAGTTCTGCCGAGATGGTTGTCTTTCTGGATGTTTCTCCCATCTCCACAGAGAAACTCTAGAGGTCTGATTCGACCATCGGGATCTTGGTCACCTTGCTGACCAAGGCCCTTCTCCCCCGATTGCTCAGTTTGGCCAAGTGGCCAGCTCTAGGGAGAGCCTTGGTGGTTCAAAACTTCTTCAATTTAAGAATGATGGCGGCCACAGTGTTCTTGGGGACCTTCAATCCTGCAGAAATGTTTTTGTTACCCTTCCCAGATCTGTGCCTTGACAAAATATTGTCTTAGCGCTCTATGGACAATTCCTTCGTCCTCATGGCTTGGTTTTTGCTCTGACATGCGCTGTCAATTGTGGGACCTTATATAGACAGGTGTGTGCCTTTCCAAATCATGTCCAATCAATTTAATTTACCACAGGTGGACTCCAATCAAGTTACAAAAACATCTCAAGGATGATCAATGGAAACATGATGCACCTAAGCTCAATTTAAGGTCTCACAGCAAAGGGTCTGAATGTAAATAATTAATACATTTGCAAAAAATTCCCAAAAACATTTCGCTTTGTCATTATTGGGT